>NC_052515.1:14482537-14777537 GCF_014356525.2 Nilaparvata lugens
TTTGAACCTCAATCAGGGAGAACTGATACTTGAAAGATCATACTATTATACTTGAAGATATTTACTTTGAACCCCAATCAGAGAAAACTGATACTTAAAAGATCATATTTATACTTGAAGATATTCACTTAAAACCCTAATCAGAGAAAACTGATACTTGAAAGATCATATTTATACTTGAAGATATTCACTTAAACCCTAATCAGAGAAAACTGATACTTGAAAGATCATATTTATACTTGAAGATATTCACTTGAAACCCCAATCAGAGAAAACTGATACTTAAAAGATCATATTTATACTTGAAGATATTCACTTAAAACCCTAATCAGGGAATCTGATACTTGAAAGATCATATTTATACTTGAAGATATTCACTTGAAACCCCAATCAGAGAAAACTGATACTTGAAAGATCATATTTATACTTGAAGATATTCACTTAAAACCCTAATCAGAGAAAACTGATACTTGAAAGATCATATTTATACTTGAAGATATTCACTTAAACCCTAATCAGAGAAAACTGATACTTGAAAGATCATATTTATACTTGAAGATATTCACTTGAAACCCCAATCAGAGAAAACTGATACTTAAAAGATCATATTTATACTTGAAGATATTCACTTAAAACCCTAATCAGAGAAAACTGATACTTGAAAGATCATATTTATACTTGAAGATATTCACTTGAAACCCCAATCAGAGAAAACTGATACTTAAAAGATCATATTTATACTTGAAGATATTCACTTGAAACCCCAATCAGAGAAAACTGATACTTGAAAAATCATATTTATACTTGAAGATATTCACTTAAAACCCTAATCAGAGAAAACTGATACTTGAAAGATCATATTTATACTTGAAAATATTCACTAAAACCCTAATCAGAGAAAACTGATACTTGAAAGATCATACGATTATACTTGAAGATATTTACTTTGAACCCCAATCAGAGAAAACTGATACTTGAAAGATCATATTATTATACTTGAAGATATTCACAGATATTGGGGGCTCAACCCAATCAGAGAAAACTAATACTTAAAAGATCATGCTTATACTCAAATATATTATTACTTTAAACACTAATCAGTGGAGACTTATACTTAAAAGATTGATAAAGTCAGCTCCTGATTAACATTGGTTTGCTATCCTTGTCAATAAGTGGTAACAGAGCAGATAGTTCAATCCTTTTGTCCTTTTCTAGCTCTGTACCGTTGCCATATTGATTGAAGGATATTTAGAAGTATGTAATGAACTACCAGAATATTAGCCTATATGATGAATAATGAATGAATTTATAGCCAAATACAAAAAAATTTTACAAATAACAATAATCATTAAATTACAATAGTTTTTGGCGTGACTGGAGAAAGAAGCCTTGAGCTCCTATCCAGCCACGAGCTCTAAAAGTAAGAAAAACATCTTCTAATCTAATTTTAATTATTATCTGAAAATTTACCACCAAATCACTAAAAGATATATTTGCTTGGTGGATATTATATGTTTGAGTAATTCATCATTTCTGAAAATCAAAGATTAATATAATATTAAAAATGTACCTGGATGTCTCGAATCACAGTTATGTATTGTAAAAGGTGTCTATAATCGTAATTGAAAATACGGAATGACTTGACTAATATAATGGGGAAATTGTCCAATCATAATAAGGGGGTTTCCAGACATTTCAATAATTCACAATTCTTTCTTATCCATTCTTAATAAGTTATTCAATAGAATATTCATATAAGGTATTTATTCTTATTTAAGGTATTTCAATAGGTCTACTTGAATGTTTAATTATGAATAATATTCTAGTACCGCAGTAATATCTTCTAATATCACTCAATTATAAATAGAACAAAGGTACTAGTTATTTTCTGTATTGTATTCTCCTCATTCTTATAAATCTTATTCTCTTCTCTTGTTCCTCTTCTTTATCTTCTTCTTCTCCTTCTCATCCTTCTTCTTCTCCTTATTTTATTTATTCTCTCTCACTTTCCCATTATTCATATGTTTTTGTACGTATCCTTATAACGATTATCAAAGTTCTTCCAACATAAGCTTTGGCCACACACTATTTAACGTGGTTAACGGACCTGGTTGCAAGGAAAAGGGATGTAAAGGAAAGGGAAGGGGATGGATAACTAAACTTGGTGCTCCAATTTGGAACCGCTTTCATCTCTTTACGCTTCGCTTATTCTCACTCTCTCTCTCTCTCTCACTCTCACTCTCTCTCTGTCTTTCCCGCCTCTCTTCCTTCCTCTTTTCTCCCTGTCTTCAACGTCTACCTACTTTTATTTTTCATCTCCTTCTCCTTCTTCTTCTTCGTCTTCTTCTCCTCCTTCTTCTTCTTCTTCGTCTTTTTCTCCTCCTTCTTCTTCTTCTTCTTCTTTTTTTCTTCTTGTTCTTCTCTTCTTCGTCTCTTTTCTCTTTTCTCTCTCTCTCTTACGGTTCCCTGGATCGCGTTAACAAGAGCGTTAAGAGGTGTGCAGGCAGCTACCAGGTTCTCTGAAAATCCTTTGCCTCAACTTGGAAAAATCCAACTAGTGATGAACGCTTTGAAGGACGAGAAAGAGAGGGTTAGAGAAAGAGAGAGTGAGTGATAGAAGCTGAGATGAGGACAGAAGAGTGTGAGGAAGAGGTTTTAAGGATGTGGTTATGTCTTTCAGGTGCAATAGAGAGGGAGGGGAGAAAAAGGAGAGCCAAATCAAGGCTCTAAAACTTGAGAGCTACACGTCGTTTTTGAAGATTCTTCAAGGTTGAAAGCACTTATTTTGGAAAATTTCTCTTCTACCAGTTGTTATTATAAGAGAACTAGAATGTTTCCCATTTCGTTCTTCCTTCTCCGCATTCGTGTAGTTTTTGTTCATTTTTATTGAAATTATTATCAATTAACTCATTTAGAGTTGTCTCTTTTCTGTTCAGGGCTACTTGTAATATAAATAGGAATAAAAATCTCAGTACCGTTTTTTGAATTATAATTTTGAAAATAATTCAGAAATGGGTACTGAGATTTTTATTTCTATTTATTTTAAGGGCCCATACACTGGGGAACTTGGATCGGCGAACTTGGCTCTTGCGAACCTAGTTCCCCAGTGTATGTGGAAAATTGGCGAACCGCGAACCAAATTTGTGACGAACTTGGTCTTCAATCTGGATTAAAAACTGTGTTCGCCAGGACGATTTATTCTATCTATATATTTTCTTCCCACAGCAGCTGCAAACTTTGAAACGCTCATCTCTAGACCCCGAAAGACACTGAAGTAAAGAACGGTTGTTCGCTCTCCCCGCTACAGTGTGTGGGACAAATCCTACACGAACTTTGTTCCCCGAACCAAGTTGGCCGATCCAAGCTCCCTAGTGTATAGGGCCCTTAAGTCGTGTCCATTCAATATGGATATCTACCACAACATTACCTTCACAACACAGAAAGAAGTACACACATACAAAATCTTCTGAAGTGAATGAATTTTTGCTTTTCTTGCCCTATTACCATAGGTAAGGAAAGTATTGCTTTCCGAAAAAAATTAAGGTACCCCAATTTCTAAATTTCTATACGTTTCAAGGTCCCCTGAGTCCAAAAAAGTGTTTTTTTGGTATTGGTCTGTGTGTGTGTGTGTGTACACGATATCACATCTCCCAATCAACGGAATGACTTGAAATTTGGAGCTTAAGGTCCTTTCTCTATAAGGATCCGACAAGAACAATTTCAAACAAATCCAATTCAAGATGGTGGCTAAAATGATGAAAATTTTGTCAAAAACAGGGTTTTTCGCGATTTTCTCGAAAACGGTTCCAACGATTTTGATCAAATTTATACTTGAAATAGTCATTGATAAGCTCTATCAACTGCCACAAGTCCCATATCTGTAAAAATTTCAGGAGCTCCGG
The DNA here is from genome assembly GCF_014356525.2 of Nilaparvata lugens. Classification (NCBI taxonomy): domain Eukaryota; kingdom Metazoa; phylum Arthropoda; class Insecta; order Hemiptera; family Delphacidae; genus Nilaparvata; species Nilaparvata lugens. The sequence goes on from NC_052515.1 coordinate 14,486,440, forward strand.
CCCATCAATGCAAAGTAGGATTTAAGATTACCAATTATCAGGCTTCAGATACAATTTGAACAAAAAAAAAATTCAAGTGGAAAAGATTGAGCATGAAAATCTCTACAATTAATGTTCAGTAGCATTTTCACCTAAAATTGAAAATTAGCTCAAAATTCGAGAAAATGTGATTATTCAATTGCAAACTGTTGGCAACTGTTGATTCTATTAGATCATTCACTATGAAGAGATAGCAGACCTCATGTGTGTGTCCAGCGTTATTGTCCTGTCACCAGCTGACAGATCTTTGAATAGTAGACTTGAGATGCGCGTGTACACTTGCGTCAGGTGATAAATTTTCATAACGGAAAGGAAAGTTGTGTGAGTGCGTCACACCAGATTTTTCTAAATTTTTCCTGTACTAAAAATTATAACTGAAGTTTCAAATCTTGGAGCTGCACTAAAACCGGTTAAATTTTAATCATGATTAATTTCACGAGAACCAATCAGTGATGCATTTTTTCGAAAAAGCCCTCTCTGATTTGTGCAAATTTAACAATTAATTTCGATTAAAATTCAACCGTCTTTTGCGCAATCAAGCCTTAGATTCCCAGTCGAGGAATTTGAAGCTTTTGAAACTATGGTAAGTCTGACACGGAGAAAATCTATGGGACCAGAATTTCTCTCTTGTGACAGTGTATAAAACCTCACATCTGTGTCGGAAAAATCGTTCCACATTGACCTTGGTCAACCTGTTTTCCACCAACGTTTTCCACGATTTCCAGAAGAACATTGACAAAGTGTACGGGAAAATTTATACGGTGCTTTCAACCTGACCATTGACTGAGTTTTGGGAAACGAGTGTGATCATTGACTGCGTTTTGGGAGATCAGTGTGAAACTGCGACGACCGGTGAATGAAGAATTTCTAGAGTGACTGGATTTCTAAGGCAGAAAAGGTGAGTATCACTTCAAACTGGCAGTATTTCTCGTAGATAAGATCAACGCTACCCATTCAACGAATGCTGCAAGTTTTTAGGGGATCTCGACATAGTTGAATTATTTCACTCACTTTTTCACCGATCACTCTCTCACTCTCTTACTCTCATACTCTCTCACTCTCTGACTCTTTGATTCTGTCACTCTCTCACTCTCTCACTTGAGAGTGACTTTTTCACTCTACCATTTGAGAGAGTCAGAGAGTCACTTTGACTCACTTACTCGCTCACTCTCTCACTATCTGACTTTTTGATTCTGTCACTCTCTCACTCTCTGAGTCTCTCACCCTCTCACTCTCTCACTTGAGAAAAATTAGAGAGTGAGAGAGTCAGAGAGTCTCTTTGATTCACTTACTCGCTCACTCTCTCACTCTCTAAGACTAACTCTCTCTCTCTCTCTCTCTCACACACACACACACTTTCACACTCTCTCACTTGACAAATCACTGATCGTTTTTTTAGATGATGGTCGCTAAAAAGAAGGAGGAGCAGGAGCAGAAGGAGAAGAAGAAGAAGAAGAAGAAGAAGAAGAAGGACAGAAGAAGAAGAAGAAGAAGGGAGAAGGCAGAAGAACGAGAAAAGAAAGAGAAAGAAGAAGAAGAGAAGAAGAAGAAGACGAGAAGAAGAAGAAAGAAGAAGAAGAAGAAGAAGAAGAAGAAGAAGAAGAAGAGGGAGCAGACGAAGAAATGCTGGAAGTCTATATTATGGGCAAAACTTTCTGCGGGATTCGACTAAATTACTTGAATAACTTGTGATATTGAAGCAATTATGATATCTTCCACCCCATCACAAGTTTTTACACGCAGAAACTTTTGAGCTCTGTTGGATATATTGCTGAGGATTTTTTGCACCAAGTTACTTCTACACTGATATCTCAATAACTAATAATTAGCTCTGCGTAAACTGGGGTGTGATAAGCATAAAAGTTTGCGCAAGAAAGAAGGAGAAGGAAAGAATAGGGGAAATAAACGTGCGATAGGGATGAGATGAAATTCTGGGGGAAGTAAAAAGTAGGGGAGGAAAACGTTGGATAAGTATAAGTAGTAGTAGAAGTAGTTGACCGAGCGGAGTGAGGTCTAAGATTCAAGTCGACGGTAGGGCATTTCTCTTTATGTTTAAATGTTTATATGTTCAAATGTTTGAATGTTTATATGTTTGAATGTTTATATGTTTGAATGTTTATATGTTTATATATTTAAATGTTTATATGTTTATACGGCGAAACGCATTAATAGATTTTCATGAAATTTCACAGGTATGTTCCTTTTTAAATTAATTGCGTGTCGACGTATATACAAGGTTTTTGGAAAAGTTGCATTTCAAGGATAATATTAAAGGGAAAAAGGAGCCTCCTTCATACGCCAATATTAGAGTAAAAATTAGACTATAGAATGATAATTATTCATCATAAGTCAGCTGTATGGTGGACTATAGTACTACCCGTTCAAAAACATTGAACATAATATTGAAAATGCATCTTTCCATCAACGTTAGTAGACAGTTTGTCTACTGATTCTAGTTTGGAGTGTAGAGTTATTGATAGAAATCATTTTTTTAACATTTTCCTTTTTTAATCTGATTATTAAAATGGCAAAAAATATTATTGAAAAGAAATTGATTTCTTAAATCATTAAAAGTGAGAAATAAAGTTTGTAGAAAATCAGCATTATGGTAGTTTATTTTGTTAATTTCAACACACATATTTTTCGCCAACACGACAACACAGAATGTTCTCTGATGGGTTGATTGGATTGGCGTATCGACGGCAGCCAGACCTGATATCAGCGCTCACACTCGCATTCCGGGACAACACATCACGGCACGATAGGACAGAAAGCTCCATGTTTATTTAGGATTTTTCCAAGACATTTTAAATTGATAAATGATTTATTAATTTTTGAGGAAACATAACAACAGGTCAATGTAACTTACTGAGCGCGAGGTCTACTGTTCACAGAACTATTAGTAGTAGTAGTGGTAGTAGTAGGAGTAGAAGAAGGAGGAGAAGAAGAAGAAGAAGAAGGAAGAAGAAGAAGAAGAAGAAGGAGGAGAAGAGTCAGGTTGACAAAGAGTCTTTCGTTCTAGTAATTACTGGCTCTCTCCACCTCTCCACTACTATGACTTGACTACCATTGGTCAGTTCACAGCATACATAGTTCATGTAATGCACATACAGCTACAGATAAACTCACTACTAATTGTCATCATTGATTGAATGGAAAGCCTCAATGCTATGAATGAGAAACGGTGACAGTTTGACGCTCTGTAGCGAAAGTCCTCCCTTGCCGGGGACTTTGGACTTGATTTACAGCCGGTTAAGTGCGAAAAAGCACTTGTGCAATTTTTTTTCGTCTACCCTACTACTATCAACACTACATTTCCATCTCACTTTATCAATAACATGTCTCGCTTTCCACCTCTCTCTTATTGCTTTCTATCTTCCCCTCTGTCTCACTATTCTCATCTCACTTTATCAATAAGATGTCCGGTTTTCCATCTCTCTCTTATTGCTTTCTATCTCCCCCTCTTCCTCACTACTCTCATCTCACTTTATCAATAACATGTCCCGTTTTCCATCTCTCTCTTATTGCTTTCTTTCTTCCCTCTTTCACACTACGTTGATCGACACCTCCATTGTTCAAACACAAGACTGCACTCTGAGTGCAATATGAGGTTTATTGAGGTTGGATGGTTCTTTATCGGTTATCAATACTGATAATGCATAATACTTCACTGAATTATAGATAATGGTATGTGGGGGATGCCATCTTAGTACACAGTATTCATACAGACGTACTTCTTCTTTATTGGTTATCTATACTGATAATACATAATGACATCTAAGTACACAGTATTTACACAGACGTGAATATTCAGTTGTACATACGTTCATGATACTCATCTATTTCTTTTTACTTATTTACAGAGGCAACTCTCCACAAGTATTTTAAGCCCAGGTGATGATGAGAGGATGAATGATAATACCGTACAAACGTTTCTATCATGAATGGATCAATAGAGAGATGATGAATTATGATAAAGCTATTCATAAAGATGAGAAGCGTCTTATACAATTAATAATCGGGATAAGGGTAAACGCGCACTAGCACGGCCAAGACCAAGACCAAGACCAAGACCAAGACCACGACCAAGACCAAGACCACGACCAAGACCAAGACCACGACCAAGACGAAGATCTCGACCTAGACCAAGACCACGACCAGACCAAGACCACGACCAAGACCAAGATCACGACCTAGACCAAGACCAAGACCACGACCTAGACCAAGACCACGACCAAGACCAACCACGACCAAGACCAAGACCAAGACCACGACCAAGACCAAGACCACGACCAAGACCAAGACCACGACCAAGACGAAGATCACGACCTAGACCAAGACCACGACCAAGACCAAGACCACGACCAAGACCAAGATCACGACCAAGACCAAGACCACGACCTAGACCAAGACCACGACCAAGACCACGACCACGACCAAGACCAGACCAGACCAAGACCAAGACCACGACCAAGACCAAGACCCGACCAAGACCACGACCACGACCAAGACCAAGACCACGACCAAGACCAAGACCACGACCAAGACAAGACCACGACCAAGACGAAGATCACGACCTAGACCAAGACCACGACCAAGACCAAGACCACGACCAAGACCAAGATCACGACCTAGACAAGACCAAGACCACGACCAAGACCAAGACCACGACCAAGACCACGACCACGACCAAGACCAAGACCACGACCAAGACCAAGACCACGACCAAGACCAAGACCACGACCAAGACCACGACCACGACCAAGACCAAGACCAAGACCAAGACCAACGACCACGACCAAGACCAACCACGACCAAGACCAAGACCACGACCAAGACCACGACCAAGACCAAGACCACGACCAAGACCAAGACCACGACCAAGACCAAGACCACGACCAAGACCACGACCACGACCAAGACCAAGACCAAGACCAAGACCAAGACCACGACCAAGACCAAGACCACGACCAAGGCCAAGACCACGACCAAGAACTTGCAGACAGGACAACCTGAAATTATATGGAGCAACGCACTACCACAGCAGTAGGCTCTGGTCGCACAGACCAGTACATTTATAAATGTAAAACTTTGGTCTTGGTCTTGGCCGTGCGCGTTCACCCTAATCTATCCCATTCGGGATGGGAAATTCACAAACGATGCATCATAACTTCTGAACTAATTAACTTGCAATATTTTTACATAAAATATTCTAATTTTTCCGAGGATGTAATAGGCCTATTATTATTGTTATTAATCATCTAATTCTTATTCAATAATTTGAACAGATTTTTCATTCAATTTGTGATTCAAGGTATACACATCTATCAAGCTCAAGCAAACTGGCTATACTCCACGTGACTCCATAGCTCAGTTGATAGCACGTGCGGTTCATGAATCAAGGGTTGCAGGTTCGAGACCTAACAAACTCTTCTTTTGCTATGAATATTCAACTATTATGAAGATTATCCATGTAATATTGAACAGGATAATATATTAATTTTTTTCATGTTTCTTGAACATAAGGAGATCTCATTATTTTACAATACCAATTTTCTTCCGGTGCAAAGCACGGGTTACCTTCTAGTGGCCCCCTATGGGTTAGGGGAGCTTTGAGTCGATGATCGTACTCAAGAATGTGTTGAAATCCAGGATTCACCCACGGTATTCATGCTTGTCGTAGGAGGCGACAAAAATGGACCTCAAGGCAACTCCAGAAGATGCCTTGCCTTCAAAGCCACGGGATCTGCCCCATCAGGGCAGTTTCGGAGGGAAAAAAAGAAAAAAACCCAAGAGACCAGAGATGGGTGAAACTCCAGGCACAAATGTGGGTCAAGAGGCTTAGTCAAGGGTGGCCGGGCGCCCCTTCCTCAGCGGAAGGACCTACAAAGAAGGCCAGGAGTGGAACTCACGAAGGTCATGAGAACTTATCAGTCTGAATAGACTGCCAAGCATATCACACTGGATTGCGACAAGGATAGCAACCAGGTGATGAATGGAATGTTAGCACCCTAGAGGCAACTTGGCCGCCCCTTCCTCAGCGGAAGGACCTACAAAGAAGGCCAGGAGTGGAACTCACTTAGGTCATGATGACTTATCAGTCTGAATAGACTGCCAAGCATATCACACTGGACTGCGACAAGGATAGCAACCAGGTGATCAATGGAATGTTAGTATAGGGGAAAACTCCTGGTTCTTGTAAAGGACATAGGTATTGGTTTGCCTAACATACTACCATAGATGAAGGATAAGTAAGGATAACTATATTATTCTTGTCTCTGATACTACTTGGAAACACAATAACCTTCGGTTGACGTGTGGGGTTCTTTGAACCTTTGGATCTTTGAATCCGTCTCTTCATAAACAATAAACAATAACAATAATACCTTCTAGTGAATAAATAGATGAATAATCATCAGAGTTCAGTTATTGGGGTGAACAAGAGGAATATCTGGAAACTAGGGATAAGAAAAACAGATAGCATTGAAAGTGAAATAATGAGATCAAGACTGGTTCGAATGAAAAAAAGTTGGAGTTAAACTGCAAACTCAGGTAAAACTGGAGATGACACACTAAAAATGCGTCACAGAATCAGAGATGACGGATTCCGTAGATGAGCAGAGAAAATTCGACGTGAAAACTGTCAGGAAAAGCCTGGAAATTCTTGTCATTAGGAGCTATAAAGAGCAGTGTTTACCAACGTTGTAAAATCTTGTTAGTCTGCTGAAATACATTCCAGATTGTCAGCATTAGATGAATGGGGAGCAATGATGTTATTCACAAGAAATACTGACAGTAAGAAGTGAATTTCACTATGTGTACATCATCAAATGTTTGCGGGTCAAAGAGCTTTATGGTTGACATTGGACTTTGAAGTGACTTTACAAGTGTGTGTGATTTTTAAATTAATAGGATTAGTGGATTAAAAGGATTACATTACTCAAACGTATGATTAAGGAATTTAAAATATAGATGAATAAATGAGAATAAAATTAATTTATTTATCATTCAAGAATGTATATCACAAGGAATGATATCCTATAATTATTGTTCTCTTAAATGATGATCAAATTAACAATAGATATTACCATAGAGAAACAGTAGCGTAAGTAGATATCCCATGGTATAGGGCGTTTATGTCACAACTTTTACTGTTATCTCAAGCCGATTACTGTCGATTATTGTCGATTCTTACTGTTTTGACAGGGTAAGAGTGTATGAACTGCACAATATAAGAGACTACCAGCGTCATGAAGCTTCACAGGAAATAACTACGTAGACTATCAGCTTGAGATAACTGTAAAAGTTGCGACATAAACGCCCTATACCATGGGATATCTACTTATGCTATTGTCTCTCTATGATATTACAGAGTAATGGAATAGAAGAAGTCCCTACAAAACGCCATCTTGGAAAAAGAAAAGTAGAAGAAATGATCAAACATTAAATGATTGAAGGAGTTATTTATGCATGTAATTATGCATTTATTAATCCGGGAAGATGTTTTCTCAGAAAAATAATTAACAATGTTATTCAATATCTATCAAATATCAATTCGAATCAAATCAAGTTAGCAAGGAAGGGGAGTGAGAGAGAGTAGAAGGGGAGGAAGGTTTTCCTTTTACTCTCCCCTGTTTCCCTTCTACTCGCTCTCCCATGCTCTCTTCCTCTCTAGAAAGAGAGAGTAAAAGCGAGTGAAAAATGAAAATAGAAAAACAGTTTGAAACAATCATAATAATCACCGGCATCTCGACCAAGCGCAGGGTTTCACATGTTTTACTTTGCATTCCAAACATGTCACACCGGCTCGCGCCAAAATGATAGATTTCCCGCCAAAAATAACACAACAGAACGGTACACGCTTTAGCGCGCGCGGGAAAATTCAAAAAACACCCCCTCACAACTAGCACTGAATCTGCATCACTTTTTTACATGTAACTGCGTAGTTCTGTGATGCGTAGGCTAGGAGAGTTGAGGGGGGGGAAATAAAACTCTCCCCAATTTTTACCGTGAGGGGAAGGGGCACCCAAACCCCCCTACACACCCCTCAAAACAATTTCGGAAAGAATTAATTGTCGTCGTCGACGCGGGTTAAAAATGACAGTACCCAAAAATGTCACCCGGCTTCCGGGATTTTTGTGGGTGGTGGTGAGGGGGTGTTTTGAAAAATGACGCTTTTTTGAGGGGGTGGGGGAGAGAGATGAATTTATAATATGCTGTGTTGATCTCGCTGCCTTGATATCGTTTTTACGGTGCACTGTATGATTGCTCGTTCATATTTTCGCTCATTTATCAAGCTGATCGAAAGTGTAACAGAAAAACTTAATAGCATGTTGTCGTGAATGGATGGATTCTGAATGTAGTGACGTTGGCAGCATTCATATCTGATCCTAAACATTTTTGAAATGTGAATTTTTATTCCTCATAAAAGAGTATCGGGAAACGGTTGGATGATCTCTGAAACTGTAGTGAGATTTACGTTAAAACGTCAGGATTTGATTAACATCATTGGTTTTCTATCCTTATCTTTCATCAGACATACCAGATAAGTCTATTCTTTTCTAGCCCTGCAACAATGCCGATTCGTTCGTGGAATGAGTAGGAATATAACAAACTACCAAAATGTAGCATTCCAATTATGAAAATGTATTTTTAAATCATCGAAAATATAATGTCTTGACGAATAAAATATTATTGACAAGAAACTATATATTATATAAAAGTGAAATGGCACTCACTCACTGACTGACTGACTGACTGAGTGACTGACTGACTCACTCACTCACTCACTCACTCACTCGCAGAACTAAGAATCTACTGGACCAAAATCGTTCAAATTTGGTAGGTATGTTCAGTTGGCCCTTTAGAGGCGCACTAAAAACGGAATTGGAAATATTTACATAGATATGAACATCAAAAATCTTGACACCCAAAATCTGCGTTTTTCCAGCGTTTTTTAGCGTTTTCTCAGCTTTATCGACAACAAATGAACAGAAAAAGTTCAAATTTAGTACAGAAGCTCAGCTAGGGTGTAATAATGTTGTGTTAGAAGGAATTTGCAATAACGTCAAAGGTACGCCCAAAATTAGCGTTTTCCAGCGTCTTTTTGCGCTTTCACAGCTTTATCGAAAACAAATGAACAGAAAAAGTTCAAATTTAGTACAGAAGCTCAGCTAGGGTGTAATAATGTTGTTTTAGAAGGAATTTGCAATAACGTCAAAGATACGCCCAAAATTAGCGGGTATTTTGCGTTTTCTCAGTTCTTTCATCAAGTAATAGACAGAAAATGTTCAGATTTGGTAGAGAGGTTTAGCTAGGGTCTAAAAATTTTGAGATGAGGTGACTTTAATATTTCATCAAAGATACGCCCAAAATCAGCGTTTTTCCAATGTATTTCTCAGCTTCTCTGCGTTTCTCAGTACTTTGACTTTCTGATGGAATGAAGCATGCTCAAATGAAAAATTCAGGCCGCTGATCTCATATTTGTACGATCCAGTAGGGGGTCCAAGGGGCGGAGCCCCCTTGCTAGACGGATATGGCGAGCGAAGCGAGAATAAAGCAGAAGATGACAAAAATTCTCTTCCCAGTTCCTTCTATTCCACAACTCTATCTATCTTCACTCATTACTCTCATTATTCTTTGTTCTCTCTTATCACTCTTCCTCCCATATTCTTCTTTTCCTCTCTTCTCCTCCACTTTCTTCTTTCATCTTTTCTCCTCACTCCTCTTCACTCCTTCTCCTCTTCCTCTATTCTTCTTTTCTTCTCCTATTCTTCTCCACCTCTTATCTTCTATCATCTCCTCTCACCTCATCTCATCTCCTACTCACTACTCTTCTCCCATTTCTCAATTTTTCTTTGTCTCCTTTTCTCTTCCTATCTCTTCACATCCTCTTCTTCTTCTTGGTCTTCTTCTTCTTCTTCTTCTGAATCTACTCTTTTCTCACAGCCTTCTTTCTCTCTTCCTCTCTCTACTATCATTGCAATCATCTCACAACTAAACAAGAAGCACCAAGTTAACTTCTTCTTTTCCTCTCTTTTCTTCCACTTTTTTCTTTCATCTCTTCTCCTCACTCCTCTTCTCTCCTTCTCCTCTTCCTCTATTCTTCTTTTCTTCTCCTATTCTTCTCCACCTCTCATCTTCTATCATCTCCTCTCACCTCATCTTATCTCCTACTCACTACTCTTCTCCCATTTCTCAATTTTTCTTGGTCTCCTTTTCTCTTCCTCTCTCTTCACATCCTCTTCTTTCCTCTTCTTCTTCTTAATCTACTCTTATCTCCCAGCTTTCTTTCTCTCTTCCTCTCTCTACCATCATTGCAAGCATCTCACAACTAAACAAGAACGCACCAACTTCACTAATGAACGAGCAGCCTCCTTCTCTTTCTTTTTCCTCCTCTCCTTCTTCTTCTTCCACTTCTTCTTTCTCCTCATCTCTTCCATTTTCTTCTTATCTTTCTTCTTTTTCTCTTCAGAAGTTTGTTAGTAAGTTTTGTTCAGCTCGTATCTTCTAACAAAGTAGCTTAAAGATAAAACTTAGTTACTCCTTAGCGGCTGTTAGGTAGGTAGCCTACCTATAGCCAACATTTAAGAACATTGTCTGATTCATCGTTGAACGCTCACCTAAATAATACAATTATCAGCTAGAACTTTGCAAATCTTGCGCTAGAATTTTGATATGAATAAGAACCGGTGATTTAGTGCTAGCTCATTAGAATCAGTAATACTTTGTGAACTTCTCTTCTAGGCTCTCTCATTTTAATCGGATCTCATTTGTTCCTTCTTCGATTAGAGTTCATATTCATTCGTTATTCATCAAATCAAATTCAAAATTTCTAGCTTACTAGTAGTTATGTGAACTGTAGACCTCACGCAGTATTCTCATCCACAAGTACCTGATTGAAACTATAGACCGTATGGAAATACAGCAATTATAGACTGGCTTCTCCACACATCTGTCCCAGGTAGCACACCTACGTGTTTCCAACGTTGAAATTTGGTTGTTGAGGTTGAATAACCGTTAGCGGTTGAATTTTTCAACGTTTTAAATGCAACGTTTTTTCAACGGTTGTACTATCGTTGAAAACACGTTGAAAACGAGCTTCCAATTCCACCACTCACAGCGCTACAGTAGTCCTTACACAAAAACGGATCCATCAACGACGATCGACTGATCAACGCCATTTCATGTTTGAATTCTCATCACGTTGATGAAAGCTGTGAACTCTTTTAGAAGAGTCTACCTATTCCACTTTGACTTGGTAAGTTTATTTAATTTATTATTCTTATTTAAAAGATGAGATTGTTTGGTGATTTATTGTCTAAACTTCAAAACAAATATTGTGTGTTGAACATAATTATGTTTACATTTGAGGTTAGGGTTAGGTAAGTTATATTATGTTTTAAATTAGAGGGCTCTAATTTAATATAATTATTAAAAATTAATATAATACAATACGCTTGGTTTTAAGTATTTTACATGTAGCCTACTACTTAACTTCCAAATAAATTACTATTACTTTGATTCCTGCACAAATATTTTCATTATGCTATCTATGTATTGTTTTTGTCACAGGACTGCTTGTGTTGAGAAATTCCATCGAACTTAATATAATAACACTGAACTTAATATAATATAAATCACTTAACATCAAAGTGATTGCTTTTAACAAGTTCAGTAATTAACTCGGTGATCCAAGAATTGAAAACGGGTGTCCGGAGTTCAGCTCATAAATATTAACATTTTCCAAATATCGTCATTCCATGGTGACGAAATTTAGCTTAAACTTGTTCATTTGAAAATTGAATTTTCAATTAATTTATGCATGTTTACAACCCATATATGTCAAGGATATTTTTGATTAATTTCATTGTGATTTTGAACTTTTGGTCTAGGTTTACAAAATTTAGTAGGCCAATAAAAAATGGTTGAAATATCGGGATACAACTGTTTTTTTCATAAAACTAAGTATGTACCTACAGTAACTATTAAATTTTACTCATAAATCTAAAAAATAAATTTAGTACCGTTTTTATATAGAGCCTTATTTGTTTACTTCTATAGGCCTAATGAAAGAGGAGTATTTCAAGTTAAAATTCGTCTATGCTACAAAATTTGGAAACCCAATATTCTTACTTTATTTTTAGTTCTTTTGAATGTTTGAACGAACAGCTGGCGTGACTTTCTCGTCTGACTATTGTATAGTAATGGACTATTTTTATCTAAAAAACAGTCATCACCTCGCCTTGTGATTCAAAATATCAATGTGTATAACAAAATATCAAATGTATAACATTATTAGATGTGCACTTGAGAAAAATTTCTGTACTTGTTGTTAAAAGCAATTCCCTTTTAACCATGCAACATCTGTATCAAATAACTATGTGGTGGCAAAATTTCATCTGCCTTCATAATTATTATAGAATTTCTTATTAAAATTTATAATACCTTATGTTCCAGATTCTATCAAAAAATCTTGTGGGTCGACTGTGGGCATTGAGACCCAAATTGAAGATGCTATTAAGTATTGGCTAAAATATGCGACAGAGTATTTTCAGTGGAGAAAAAAACAATCTAATTTCGTCGGTAATTAAAAAGTATTATGAAATGAAAGTGGAAAGTTATTTTGAAAGTCCCTTTCTATTGAAACACTGTAATAAAATATTTGTTTCTCTATTGCATAAATCACAAACTATCATCATACCTGAAAACTAAAATGTAGGCGGGTTTATACGATGCCAATTGACAAGACAATAATATTGTCTTCTGAACAGAAAAGAGATGAATATGGTTTTTATTGTGTGTTTTTAATGTCAACTTACCAATGTACCGCATTGCAGGGTAATATTTCTGTTACATGAAATCATATGTAAATAAATGGAAATATGATTTCGTATTTTCATCTCTTTTCAAATGATTTTAGAAATATTACCATGTAATTGATAAGGTACCGGTTCAAAAGTATGGCTAATTCAACGTCTATTTATAGTTGAAAATAATGGTTGTCACAACGTGCTTTCAACGTCTATTTATGGTTGAAAATAATGGTTGTCACGACGTGCTTTCAACGTCTATTATAGTTGAAAATAATGGTTGTTACAATGTTTTTTCAACTATTATTCAACGTTGAAAATAATGTGGAAACGGCGGACATTTTCTCGTGTTTTCAACGTTGAATTTAAACGTCTTTTCAACGTTAAGGTATTACGTGTTTCTAACGTTATTTCAACGTTTCTGTGCTACCTGGGGTGTAATCACTTGTCAGCTGATTTATTATGAATAATTATTCTATAGTCTGTTTTTTACTCTAATATTGGCGTGTGAAGGAGGCTCCTTTTTCCTTTTATATTATCCTTGAAATGCAAAAGTTCCAAAAACCTTGTTTATACGTCGACGCGCAATTAAAAAAGGAACATACCTGTCAAATTTCATGAAAATCTATTACCGCGTTCGCCGTAAATGCACAACATTTAAACATAAAAGATATAAACATTTAAAAGTTCAAACATTTAAACATTAAGAGAAATGCCAAACCGTCGACTTGAATCTTAGACCTCACTTCGCTCGGTCAATTATTTTCTGGACTGAAAAGTGGGGTCAAATCAATTCAAGTGGATAGCATAACCTATAATTTTTATTCATTCATAACTCTACATTCATTGTATTATCATTCATCCCATCATCATCACCTAGGCTTACAATACTTCTAGAAAGTCGCCTTTCTAAAATAATAAATAATAGATAATACATTGATTGATACAATAAGTACATAATACAAATGATAGGGAGGGAAAAAATAAGGTAACCTTGTGCTATTCTTCTCCCAAATTTAGATAAGGTTACACATAGTCCGAAATAGGTTAAGAATGTTCGGTAAACTTTTTTCTATTGTTTAAATTGGATAATATTTTTCAATATAATTGTTAAGATCATTTCAATAGTGAGAAAAAGTGGCAAATGAAATTTTCAAGTGGTCTAATAAGTGAGTTATGGCATAGAGAAACAATAGTGTAAGTAGATATCCCATGGTATAGGGCGTTTATGTCGCAACTTTTACTGTTATCTCAAGCCGATTCCTGTCGATTATTGTCAATTTTTACTGTTCGTTGGGATGAGAGTGTATTAACGGCACAATTTGAGAGACTACCAGCGTCATACAGCTGCATGGGAGAGAACTACGTGAACTATCGGCTTGAGATAACAGTAAAAGTTGCGACATAAACGCCCTATACCATGGGATATCTACTTATGCTATCGTTTCTCTATGGTTATGGGTTGTTGAAGTGCTAACTTTCCCGATTCCGTTTTCTTATTAGAACTTCTCTTAAAAATTCAAAAAATATATCTTTCCAAACTGAAACATTTTATTCCTCATTCCGTTCATAAATGAAAAAGTAACATTTCTTGTAAATTCAATAACTTGTTTATTTTGGATTTAATCCTGAAAAAACGCATATTAGAACAAAACCAATAATATACTGAATGTATTAAAAAAAAACTCCAATGGAAAATTCGAAACCGTTTATGATCTGGAAAGAAAACGGAGTTTAGCACTTCAACAACCCATAACTCGCTTATTAGACCACTTAAAAATTTCAGTTGCCACTTTTTCTCACTCTTATAATGATCTTAACAATTATATTGAAAAAGATTGTCCAATTTAAATAAAAATAAAAAGGTGTACCGATCAGCCTCAAGTCTTGTAGTTGTTCACTTCACAAAATTTTCAGTCCCTTATTATTTTCACAACTTAGATTTTTGCATTTAGATTCTTCAAAACTAAACATGGAAGAAATATTTCATATATTCAGTCACACTTATTCATTAATTCATTTATTCGTTCGTTCATTCATCAATTCATAATTCATTCTTAATTATTTATAGATCAATTAACTATCATTAAAATGTGTCCATTAGCTGATAACCAATGAGGGTTAAGCTCTACTGTGATAGGCTGAGACACATAGCCATATTTGGAATACTTGGGCGTGTCTAGTCTCGGCCAATGAGAGTCGAGCTCGACCTCCATTGCTCTACAGCTTATGGCCAATCGTAGAGCTTCTCTCACACTATTTATTCTACTGTTCAATGTTTAAGCTTCCAGTTTACTACAGATTGATAATGTTGTAACAACCGAAACAAATATCTCAATTTTTTTCAAAAAGATTCGTCGTACAAGACTTCGATCAGAAATGGCTAGTGCAGCAGCATGTTTCGCTGCTGAACGTCGTGGAGACTGTGTAACAGCTACTCAGGCGTTTTTCAGGCGTTCTCACGGTTCGTTTTCGTCCTGTTGTTTTCGTTTTTAAAGCGGACAACGTGTTCCTGAAATTCTTTACCCACAACAAGATAGTATTCTTACTGGGAACAGGCGCATGTCGATTTAAATTATTGAAATGTCTTCAATTGCAAATTATTGTTGATTCTATTAAATCATTCACTATGAAGAGATAACAGACCTCATGTGTGTCTCCAGCGTTATTGCCCTGTCACCAGCTGGCTCAAATCTTTGAATAGTAGACTTGAGATGCGCGAGAACACTAGCGTCAGGTGATCAATTTTCATAACGGCAAGGAAAGTTGTGTGAGTGCGCCACACCAGATGTTTTATGTCTCTGATACAATCTAGTTAATTAAATTTTTAAGAAAACATGAAGCAGTGTTTACGTGGAAGCTCCACCAAAGTCCTTACAAAATATGTAGAGTATTTATGCTGAGGTTCTACTAAAGTCCATAGAAAATATTATGAAAAGAGCCTGACCTGATCGTTCTTTAAAACAGACATACAAGTTAATTGAAGGAGGGTGATGTAATGTAAAACAAAATGCACATACAACTCGAACTGAATAAGTTTTCAAGATGGGGAAAATGAATCCGGTACATTTATATGGGACGGTACACGTCGTTTAGTGCATACCTATAGTTGAAGGGTGCTTACAGCTCACTCCACGACCCTTGAACTTTTCGAAAAATATGATTTTTATCACAAAAACGAGTTTGAAAACGAAAAATATTTTCGGCTGAAGAGGGAGGAACACTGTAAGCATAAATTGCGTTTAGCTCTTTGAACGGTGAGATCCACCTCAATTTGTCAGCTCTGAATGGACGGGAAGCATTGGAGCTATTTGTGAAGAATACTGTCACTCAAGGATACTGTCAGTATTCCTAGTGGATAACATCAATGCTGCTCGTTCAAAAAATGCTGACATTTTAAAGTGAATCTCGGTAGAGAGTCATCAACGCCAGAGCAGTTTAGATTCTCTTGACAGGCTAGCACTAATGAACGAAGGAGGGGGTGAGGGGGATGATGGAGGGAGAAGGGTGGTGATGAAGGAAGAAGGGAGAGGAAGATGATTGTGGAGAGAGTGTTGGGTGGGAAAATAGAGGAGGAAAAAGAGAGGGAGATATTGAGAGGAAGTCGTTGTTAAGAAGGAAGTAGAGTTGAAAATCTAGAGAGAAAGGCAACGTGAAGAAGAAAGAAGAGAGAAAAATGAGAGAGAAGATGAGGTTGGAAAAGAAAAAAGAATATGAGTATTGGAGGTGATAAGTTTCGGGTGAAAAAATTTAATAAATTTATTACATTTTTCTCAACTTAATGCGACCAGCATTGTAAGCTCGCCAAACTAGAAAAAATTCATACAAGAAGTTATAGTACAGTTGTTGAAATGTCGAAGTCAAATTTGGCACCCCCAGTTACTATACAGGGTGAGTTATGAGACTAAATCATAAAATTCTCAAATTTTCAAATAGTCATATCTCCTACACGGTAAGAGATTCTGCAAATCTGATTCCAGATTCGTGTTTCTCGCATCAAAGACCATTTATGATAACGAAGTTTGAGCGATTTTTATTTTCCACAAAAAAATTGAGAAAAACCATGGAAACCATCGTGGAACACACTGAAACAAAAAGTATCCCAGATTTGTCTGAAATCTGCACCATAGACTAGCGGTTCTGTGAACAGTAGACCTCACGCAGTATTCTCATCCACAAGTACCTGATTGAAACTATAGACCTTATGGAAATACAGCAATAGACTGGCTTCTCCATACATCTGTAATCATTTGTCAGCTGATTTATGATGAATAATTCTATAGTCTTATTTTTACTCTAATATTGGCGTATGAAGGAGGCTCCTTTTCCTTTTATATTATCCTTGAAATGCAAAATTTCCAAAAACATTGCATATACGTCAACGTGCAATTAAAAAAGGAACATACCTGTCAAATTTCATGAAAATCTATTACCGCGTTTCGCCGTAAATGCGCAACATATAAACATTAAAACATTAAGAGAAATGCCAAACCGTTGACTTGAATCTTGGACCTCACTTCGCTCGGTCAATAAAGCTTAACCTGAGAAAATAATGTCGAAGCCTAATTTGGAACCCCCCAGCTTCTATACAGGCTGAGTTATGAAGCAGAAAACATAAAATTTTCAAATGGTCATATCTCCTGAGCGGTAAGGAATTTTGCAAATATGATTCCAGATTCGTGTTTCTCGCATCAAAGACCATAAGATCACGAAGTTTGAACGATTTTTTTTTTGCCTTCTTCACACTCTTTCTAAATGCTTTTGTACTTTACTTGTACTTTTATACAAGCAGAATATTCAGGCACCAATCCTGTATTGGTGTAATGTGGAATTAGGATGGTTTGTATTAAAAAAAGAAACACTTCTTCATTAACAGCAAGAGTAACAGCAAAAAAAATGTTGTGAGATGTACATGATGATATTAGTTTGTTTTTTTTTTTTTTTTTTGAAAGAGAGACAAAGAGAAGAAAAGTAGAGAGAGGAAGAGAGAAAATATACTGAGACGAAATATACAACAAAATATACAATTTAAAAATATTGAGGAAGTAGCGGTTTAAGGGTAGATGAGAAAGTTTACAAGTTGTAAGATTCAGGAGGGTGATGAACGAAAGAAGAAGAAGAAGAAAAAGAGAAGGAGGTTGAGAAGCAGATAAAGTTGAAGATGAAGGGGTAGATTGAGTGGCTGACTGAGCAGATTGAATGCCTTGTTTTCCGCTCCCCGCCAGATTCATTTCAAGAATAGCATCTCATCTGCAGATTGCACATATTTTTGCATTATAAGCAAAAAAGTACGCTCAAACTTGATTGTATAGACATTTCCTCTGCGCTCAGGTTCCTCGAACCTTGCAGGGACTTCCCGTTTTTAATATAGTTATGTATAATCCTATTTAATGGTATATTTCTTTTTCATTTTATATTGTATTT
Organism: Nilaparvata lugens; assembly: GCF_014356525.2. Lineage (NCBI taxonomy): Eukaryota > Metazoa > Arthropoda > Insecta > Hemiptera > Delphacidae > Nilaparvata > Nilaparvata lugens. Next base: position 14,504,715 of record NC_052515.1, read on the forward strand.
TACTTTTTTCTTTTATAACCATTTTTGTCATTGTAATTATGTTTTTGGGACAAATAAAGATTTTATTTGATTTAAAGAACGTTTTTTTCAAATTCAGCTTTACGTTTTTGCTTATCTACTGTATATGATGTATGTATCATAATATGATATACTCCCTTCTGGCTGTCATTGCTTACAAGCCAGAAGAAGGAAAAGTATTGGCAGACCAAGAAAAAGGTGGGCGAATGTTTGAAGGCGGAACAGGTATTAATGTCTTTTAATGCCTAATGCCCTGTAAGGAGACGATGACGACTTATAGATGGAAAAAGGAGCCTCCTTCACACGCCAATATTAGAGTAAAAATCAGACTATAGAACTATTCATCATAAATCAGCTGACAAGTGATTACACAGATGTGTGGAGAAGCCAGTCTATTGCTGTATTTCCATAAGGTCTATAGTTTCAATCAGGTACTTGTGGATGAGAATACTGCGTGAGTTCTACTGTTCACAGAACTACTAGTATACGTTGTCATATTAATATTTAATAATCTAGTTATGGAGAATCATACTTAATGATTTTGTGAGCTCATGTAGCCATGAACGACAGGACAAGTGTGTTGAACATGTGTGTACACACGTTCCCATGGCATCAAGTTTTCACAACATCAAGTTTTTGATGCAATTTTACACAGTCAGTTAAACCAATACCTACTATTACTATTACTTATTTACCTATTAAGTAATAGTAGGTATTGGTAACACCCAATGTACCTAGAATACATTCTGAAAATAAATATATAAATGTATTCCAGGTATGGTTACACCGTTGCACACTAGTTGAGAAATAGTAAGAATGGGTTAGGGAAAAGTAAGTTTAATGTTAGATTTGGGAGAATAGAATAGAATAGAATAGAATAGAATGGCTGCCTTTATTTTTACCTAGGAGGGCGGAGTTAGGCAGCCGGCCCTCTCTTACACTCAACCCTCCAATAAATTCCACTTGAGTGGTTAGGGGTTAGGATTTTGCTCTTCTATGTCAATATTATGGTATTATTCAGAATTAATTGATAATATTTTAGAAATAAATATGATACTGTATCCACTGGGCTCACTGAGAGCAACAGTGGAATTTGACGTACTGAAAACTAGAGGTACTGGAGTTAACTAACCCAGCTGATTTTTTATCACTTTCTGAAAGCAACAAGAGCTTGAATGGAATACTTCAGGTTCTGAAATTGTCAACCACAGCTGGTTCTTGATATTATTGACCAACTGAAATCTTGATGAAGTGAATGAATGTCACCCAATTCTTCATTGGTTCATTCATTACCTCCACTGACAGTTTAGAGTGAATTTTTCTATGTAGAAAATACCAAGTAGTCCCATACCACTCAGCACTCCTTAGAAATATAGAGTCGCAATCAGAGGAGAATTCGAAGAAAACATCTGTGGGAAAGCTCACAGACGTCGGGAAAATTATTTGAAATCGATAAATTGACGGAAATGCGTGTGAGTGTGTGACGTAAGCAACAAGACATAAAATGGCGTCTCTACATCTGGAGTCTCATTTCCGTGGTCCCATTTATTGGAAACTACTAAAGAGTGGAAATTATTGCTGGGCAAATGTGGAGCAAGCACACACTCTCGATTCCGCAATCCCCTCGTGCTTTGCGGGGAAAATGTGTGGGCCAATTTGTGTGCGGAAATGAGAGATATTTGCTGCACGTGGGAACACGGATCTGAGATGACTTGTTCTTGCTATTTTTGAAATTATTTTGAACTGGTATTTTGGTCGTGAATATTGTTTGTATGGGTAGGATATTGGGGTTTGTCAGATGTCAGATGATAGCTTATAAGATGGCTAATTAGATGTCAGTGATTGATAGCAATTACTTGTTAATTGTTATTCACAGTTTGTTGATGTAAAAGTTGTAAATGATGTTGTATATTAACCAGCTGAAGTCATGTGTCAACGCATGAAGGTCCTATGTGATAGCTTCCCAATAGCCTCAGCTGATGTTATGAATGAATGAATGGAAAAACTGTTGTAATTGCCTGTAATTGTTGTAATTCTTCAGCTGACTAAATGATAAATCAAAAAGATATTTTTTCTTGTGCACTTACAATGCTATTTTTATATCCTGAAAAACGACGAAGGAGTGAGTAAATTTTGTTGTCCAACAAGCTTGACCTGTGAAAAGGTTCAAAGAATATAGGTGTTCAAAATTTGAAGCTGATTGATCATTTCTTTCTAAAGTTATTGTAGAACATACAAACAGACGGTCAACGACTTGGCCTTCAGTAAGTCAAAAGTGATAACTCGCTAACGCTCGTTCAAATATATATTATTTTTTTGATAACACATTAATTTAACACACTCTTTTCTATGTATTTAAACACGACATGCAGTCAAATATTAAGTAAATAATTAAAAACTTTCACTTACTGACTGGAGTACTTTCGACCGCCTAGCGATCATTTTCAACAGTCAACACTGTTGATAACAAAGATACAGTCAACACTGTTGAAAATGATCGCTGGACGGTCGAAAGTACTTAGTCAGTAAGTAAAAGTTTTAAATTATTTACTTAATATTTGACTGCATGTCGTGTTTAAATACATAGAAAAGTGTGTTAATACAAAGCAGCTCGGAATGGATCAAGAAACCATCACATTAATTTACATTTCATTCGTTATCATTTTTTATTTCTTGTGAGTCATTCATTATCATTAGTTTCCTTGACTTTTTAGGTTTCAATAAAGCAAGAGAATTAATTAATACTGATCTATAGAATCATTAACTAGTGTAGTATAGTCAGCTGCAAGAGAATCCAATCAAATTCAGCCACTGTAGAATGATGTCATCTAAAATAATCAATGTGCAGTATATAATGGGAGTATGTGATTAACATTGGTGTTGCTACCCTTTTCTATCATTTGACAAAGCAGATATAGTGCTATATCCTCTTCTACCTATACGACTTTTTTCAGATCGTTTTTCAACAATGTAGAAATATAATTGACTATCCGTCAGGCTCGCTTCGCTCGCCATATCCCACTTCGCGTCCGCCCCTTGGACCCCCGACTGGATCGTCCAAAAATGAGATCAGCGGGATCGCTTCGCTAGCCTGCATTTTTCATTTGAGCATGCTTCATTCCATCAGAAAGTCAAAGTACTGAGAAAACGCAGAAAAGCTGAGAAAAACAGCTAACAAACGTATCTTTGATGAAATATTAAAGTCACCTCATCACAACATTTTTAGACCCTAGCTAAACCTTTGTACCAAATTTGAACATTTTCTGTCTATTACTTAATGAAAGAATTGAGAAAACGCAAAAAACCGCTAATTTTGGGGGTATCTTTGGCGTTATTTCCAATTCTCCTCTAACACAACATTATTACACCCCAGCTGAGCTTCTGTACAAAATTTGAACATTTTCTGTTCATTTGTTCTCGATAAAGCTGAGAAAACCCTAAAAAAACGCTGGAAAAACGCAGATTTTGGGCGTACCTTTGACGTTATTGCAAATTCCTTCTAACACAACATTTTTACACCAAAGCTGAGCTTCTGTACTAAATTTGAACATTTTCTGTTCATTTGCTCTCGATAACGCTGAAAAAACGCAGATTTTGGGCGTATTTTCTGATTTTTTTCCAAATCCGTTCTTAGTGCGCCTCTAAAGGGCCAACTGAAGATAACTACCAAATTTGAACGTTTTTGGTCCGGTAGATTTTTAGTTCGGCGAGTGAGTCAGTCAGTGAGTGAGTGCCATTTCGCTTTTATATATATATATATATATATATATATATATATATATATATATATATATATATAGATTAAAAAAATATTTAATATCAATTAGGCTATACAAATTCATTATTGAATCGTTTAAAAAATCTTGAGGAATAAAATTTAATTGATTATTTTATACACATCAAGAATGAACAGATGTATTGGTATCAGCTATACTCTATATCATCCTTATTATTTTGAAGAGTTTGACAAATTTACGACAGAACTTGAGTTTGTGGCCTAGGCCCGACTTAACATTAAACACTGGTGTGCCTAAAACTTCATGTTATAGAAGTCCGTGGCAAGGCAAAGAATAGGCAACGTTGTTCTCCCATCGTTCTCCACTGCCATTATCACGTGGACCTCACTATAGTCATGATTTATGAAATATAACAAAGATACTAATGATTTCTATAATAATTATTATGTCAAACTCCTTCACAGCCTAGTCATGCATTTTATTCCCGTTCACTCTACAAATCAACAGAATCGATTCATAAAGGCGCAGTGCACCCCTAATTAATTCCTATTTATCCAATTTATTTAGGCCTCTAGTTAGCATAATTGATTAGCAGGCCTGCACCTCTCGATAATTTCCAAACGCAATGCAGATTTCCTGCCCTCATAGTACGGGGGTTACACAGTTCAAAAAACGGATTCCGCGCGAATTTCAAATTCAACGGACGTTCTGAAGCCAACCGGACGTGTTTAGAAGCTTTGATGTTTTGTGTTTCACGCTTCAATTGTTAGCATGAGATCCGGGATTTACAGTTTTCGTAGTTGAAAGTGTTTTTTTGTATTTAATTTACGGGGTGCGTTTGAAAAGCCAAACGAGGCGGCCGTGTTTTATTGCCGATGCAGCGTTTTCGATAAAAGTTGGAGTTTGGTTATCTGATGCTTTTTGGTGATTGGAATGCTGGGACGAGTTGTGGGCTTTTTGAAAATTTGAAAATTCCAGGTACTTGTTACATGGAAATTTAGTAGTCTACGGTGGAAGAGTAAAGTACTTCCCACTTGAAAATTTGAATATTCCCGCACAGGGAAAAAGAGTAGCCTATTTCCCACTTGAAAATTTGTAAATTCCCGGTACCTGTCACATGTAAATTAAGTTAGTAATCTCGGGGAGAAGAGTACCTCCCACTTGGAAATGGTACAATGGAAGATGACCCTGTAAAAAGAACCCCTGTAGGTAGTATATAGTACTTGAAGTAACATAAAAATTTAAATTCAAGTTACCCTGTTTCAACTCGAATAAAATCAAATCAAAATTCAATCAACATTTTTATTCACAATACAAACAATTGAGGGTCAATTGCCAAACCCAAAGGTTTTTCGGCGGGTGCCCAGTTACAGGAAAAACGAGTTACAAAAGATAAATAAACTTAGACAAAATAAATATTACACTTCAAAGATTTTAAAGTAAAAAAATGAAAGGAAACTAATATAAAATGCAAAAATAAAATAAAAAATATACATCAGATTTTGATACCGAGTTAATAGAAAAAGGGGAAAACAAAAATTTATCAGAAAGGAATGAAAGGAAAAGGGAAAAATTGTTTTACACAAGAAATAGTACATTTTTATCGTTGAGGCAGGCGGCAGTGACAATAAAAGGAAAATTATTTTAAAACTTCAGCCAGCAAAAATTGAAAAATTCTTATTATGTAAGCATATCAGATGATCAGCTGTGCTGAATAGTGAGTTGTGTTTTTTCTGGCTCTAAATTTTGTAAAATAACTCGAAAATTTTCAAATTAATGATGATTTGAGTGTGATATTTTTGTTTTTTATTCTGTTTTCAACCGTCAAAATTTAAAAATCTTAGTTTTCGTTGTTTTTGAGTGAAAATGGACTAAATTTTGGTGAAGTGAAATCATAACCCTATTTGGGACTTTTAAAGTGTTATCTAAATTTTGGGAGAGGAATAGTACAAGGAGTATCCTTAGTTTTTCTTTTCCAATCAGTGCTTCTTTGTAGAAATATGAATAAATATGCTGTTATTTCTTCAACTTGACGTTTCTTATATTATGTGTACGTTTGTAATATTATTAGTTCCGTTTTATAAATTGTATATGCTGTTATTATTGAGGTACAGCATTACAACCTTCTTAGAGTAGTCACGAATATTTGGAGGAAGTCTGTTAAATAAGTAGGGAATTACATAATGTAGGGATATTTTACCATAAATATTATTGAATCTGGGTACTACATATATTCACGGAGATGTTAAATTGTAGGGTAAGGGAGGAGCAAGGAGTCCATAGTAGGACTATAAATTGTCTTTGTAGAGTATTACAATTTTGAAAAGTTAGAAATGTTTGGGCGATAAGGTATGATAGAATATTTCTATCCAACTTTATTTTATTTCTCACAACCTGTTTCGACTATTAATGTCATTTTCAAGTGAGTGAACAAAATAGATAACTTCGTCATATAGTGTTGAAAACAGGGTATATTGTTTGATCTTTTACTTTTATGAGAATCCCTTACCAAGAAAGTGAGTTCTTGAAATAATTCTGTGGAAAGAAACCAACTAACATTAGTACTGTTAAACATAGAGAAACATTAAGAAAAGATACCTTAAGTTCATTGAAAATATATAATGAGAATAGTACTCTCTTTTGAAATCATCTTTTCTAATAATTCTTTTGAGACAACATTCATCATCAAATAATATTAAAACCATTTTAAGATATTTTTAAAAGTAGCCTTCTATATTATCATGTTTCGAGTCTTATTCCATCTTTAATAAATAATTTATTTCGAATTTGCACCTGAAAATGGGGAAAACCACGAAATTTATAGTATTATTTTTAAATAAATGGGTTAGTTGTTTTTTTAATGGGAGCCCACTATTTTCAATCAATTTTTATTATTTGAAATTTGAAATTTATTTGCCAAAAAATTCATACATTACAAAAATTTGAAATAGACAAGTCTAACAAAAACACAATATCTTAAACTATGAAATAACATAAAATAGAACTTGACTAATCATAAAAACCTAAGATAAAAGTAGAATTTTTGAGGCGCCACCAGCAAAAGAAAAAACATCTTGCCCGCTGGTGGGAGTATTTATATAAATAAATAAAAACAATAACTTGAAAAAAGTATCAACTAAAAAAATAAACGAGTAAATAATATATAGATAGCTTAAAAACGATGAAAACAAATTGAATGAGAAAAAACCAATCAAATTGACATTATCACCATTCCGCTACTTAATCCAAGTATCAATCATTCTATCTCAACTTTAATTCAAAATCAAATGGTAAAATATTTATAAATTCAGTGCTCATATACATGATCTGTCTTCTTATAAAGCTCAACCTTGTATTGTGGATGATATATTTCAAAGATGTGTCAGGTCTTAAGTTATAAAACAGTTTATCAGTTCTGATGAATGTATCTTTATTTTTAACAATATGTTCAAGAAGTCTTTTGAAATAAAGTTGCCTTATTGTCATTTCATTAAATTCAACAAAGGGGGATTCACTTGGATATAACCTAGGTTTTTTTTAATTGTCTTAATTATGTACTTTTGAATAAAAAATAAATTAAGAAGGTGAGTGTCATAGGCTCCACCCCATACAACTAAACCATATTGAATTAATGACTGTACAAAAGCATAGTATATCATCCTAAGACTTTCTTATTTATAATTATAAATTCATAAGCTTATTCTATCTTTGATAGCTTATTTATTTTCTCTGTGGTATTTGTATGTGCACGCACTGAACATCCATATATAGAACAACTCAAATAATATTATGCTTGTCAAGTGGAAGATCATAAACTCTTACCATAAATACAAGAGTATACTTCTAACATTTTAAAAGCTGATGTTCAAGAAACTGACCCAGATTGTATATTGCAGGATTAATAATTTACACTGACCTTTTTATAATTTTGAATTTTTGCAAGATCAATAACTGATCTATTGAGTCCACTTGATACATTTCAAAGTTTTTCTTTCTTTCTTCAACATTATCCTCTCTCATTTTCAATCAGAGTACCCACTTCTCGTCAAGATATTATAAGATAAAAATTGTGATAGAGAAGATGTTTGCAGCTTTACTTGTGAAAGGGAAGGTTTTCTATATTTTTTGAGAGAATATGTTTGTTTTAATTACAATATATCGATTTAACAACTTCTTTTCTAGAAAATAAATTCTAAAGAATAGTTGCTCTTTCATCCATTACATGGTAATAATGAGTATGAAAAGAGTCATGATATTAAAAAATTACCAAGCTTACCGTGAGCCTGCTATAATAAATGATGACTGTGTTGTGTAGGCCAATTGAATAATTAAGTCTGTTCTTGAATTATCTATTAAATAATTTCATTCAGAGTACGATAGTTATTCATTTATTGAATCAGTACAGAAGTACCCTACAAGATATAGAAATTATTATTGATGCAAACCATGTAAAAAACTGACGTTCTACCTTATTTGACTGAATTTAATCTAAAAATTAATTTCAAAAGTCATATATAATGCTTCTAAAGTTTTATATTATGCTTATTATTTAATATTCTGTCATCTACCCTGGAATCTTCGCTATTACAATTTTTGTTGGATAATGATAATAAAAATTTGCCGTAGTTTAAGTTGTTACATAACCGTAACGTTTTATAACAAAGTTACACAGTTTTAAACGTGGAGTGATCCGTGGTGTAGTGGATAGAGTGCTTGCGTAGCAGCATAGAGATCCCGGGTTCAAACCCTCTCACAACCAAAAGTTTTTTAACCAGATCACTCCCGTGCTATCGGATGGGCACGTTCAACTGTCGGTCCCGGCTGAAGTATGACAGTCGTAAGGCCCATTGACGGCTCAAATTATATATTCAGGCGGTGGGACCTTCCCGCAAGGGACTCCCCACCAACAAAAGCCATACGAATTTACTTAGTTTAAACGTAGCTAAAGGAAAAACCAACCCATACTGATGTTATCATTCCTCTTCATTCTTGTCATCCTATTTCTCACAAACTTGCTGCTTTCAATAGCATGGTCTATAGAGCACTAACAATACCTATGAGCAATCATGATTTTGATATTGAGATCACTAAAATTAAACAGATAGCTGTCACAATGGGTATGAAGAAAGTATGGTGGACAGATTATTGAGTAAAATTAATAGACAATTTCAATCAATTCTAGCTTTGTAGGCTCAAACTGTGAGGAGAAGACTTGGATAACAATCCCATATTTAGGCCTTGTATCTGAGAAGATTGGTAGGGAATTGAAGAGGAATGGATTTCATGTTGCTTTCAAGACCAAACCGATTTTAAATAGTCTATTTAGCTGGAGTAAAGACAAAATTGATATTTGGGATAAAGCGGGGGTACAAACTTAAATGTGATGGTGTAATGCTTGTTACGTGGGTCAGACTGGTAGAAGTTTCAAAAGTAGAATTAAAGAACACATCAGAGATTGGAATAAACAAAATGGGGAATCTAACTTTGCAGAAATTTATAACAAATAATCACAAGTCACAGTTAAGGAGAATGTTGAGTTTCTGCATGTTAATAACAAAGGCAGATCTTTGAATATTCTAGAGGCTTTAGAAATAACAAGAGTAATTAAGGAAAATTCCCAGTATAGTTTAAATGACCAGATTCATTGCAACCAGTACAACACTACAAATTTAGTTTTATCATAAACATGTAAGCATACTTTAGTCAATAGTTTTTCCATTTACATATTGTTTTATTATCTTCACATTGTTTTCTTGGTTCTTATTTTGTACTAAAAAGTAGGCTTAATTTTTATCATGGCGATTCTGTTGCTAAAGCCGCCATTTTGTCACACCGTTCAGGGGGAGGAGACTGTCTAGCTAGGCCAATGGCAGGCGTTCATGCCCTCGACCAATAGCAGTACTCGCCTACTAGTATAAATTCTGATGCTCTTGTATTTAGTTTTAGTTTATCAGAGATTGACAATGGTGTAAATAAACCGAACCGTCTTTTAATTATCAATAAATCAGTGTTTTTTGACAATTTCTTAGTCTTTTTCATTCAATATGAATAACTACCACATATCGCTTCTCCACTACACAAAAAGTGAAAAAAAACTAAAGGAAAAACTTGTTACGGTATATAACACGAAATTATTTTTTAAAACACAAAGTTACATGTAACAAGTTAAATGAATTCATAACATGTTTGTTAAAGTTGTTATATAACCAATGTTTTATAACAAAGTTACACAGTTTAAACGCAGCTTTAACGAATAACTTATAACATTTGAACAATATTAATATCATATTCATTTATACCAACCACAATCATATATTGCTATTGCTATCACTACTCCATACTTCTCTGTGGGTGCATTATTCTAAGAATGTATTTTGGTCGTCAAAACTTTTTATTTAATATTATTGGTAATCAATATTCTAAATTCTAAATTCCTAGTTTATAAATATTTTGGACTCAAAATTGGACAATAATCGTAAAGTGTAAACATAACCTATTTTTGGACAATTTCTATCCAAATTTGGGAAAGGAACAGTTTTGGGCTTTAAGCCTGTTGTTCCTCTCCAAATCATTCACAGTAATTGAGAATGATATTGCAACCTATATAAATAAATAAATGAATAACCAATGTATAAATAAATAAATAAATATTGTCTTAAATAGAAATTCAGTATAGAACATTTTGTAAAACAAAATCTAATTTATTTAGCAGGCCTGCAAGTGTGTGATATTTTCGAAAATTTAGAGCTTCCTCAAAACTCAGCCCAGAGAGAAGATGACTAAGAGTAGAAGAACCCTGGGAACTAAAACATTTGAGGCCCGTTACCCTGCCTGAAATGTTTCAAAACTACACAAGCCAGCTCTTTCTTAAAGTTTATTTCTCTCTCTCTCCCTTTTCTCTTTCTTCTTTTCCACTCATCTTCTTCCTTTCCAACAAAACTTTCTTCCAACAAGTAAAAGTTGAGCCAGCAAGAATGGAACGAGGAAAGTTGCTGATTTCTGAACAGCAATCTCTTGAAATTTGTGGCCTGATTTCTGTTTATTCAGCAAAATTGAATCGCTCACTCAATTATTACATGAGCTGATTGCATGTAACGGCTCCAAAAGTTGTAATGTAACTTCTTGTAGAACTATGTCCATTATTCTCAAGTGATCAACTGTTCAATTAAGAAAAGTTTACTTGATTTTTAATTTGAACAGAACCAAAAAACGTTCACTTCATTTCCAACAACAATTATTGCAGTCTAATATTATATAGCCTACAGTCTAATAATTAGTTTTCCAATTGAATTCTTATAATCACTCAAAACTCCACGTTTAAATCCAAATTTAAATTTGTATTCTTAATTTTGCCTGACATTTTGAAGTGTATAAAATCTTGTCATTGAATAGAAATACAATTTACATAATATGACACATAGCACAACAATACTGAGTATAGTATTCAATTCAATTCAAATCAATTCAATTTATTTTTTCCTTCTGAATACAATTCAAAGCAGTTACATAGAATCTTGAGCAATAAAGTTTATACAATTCAAGAAACGATATAATATATATACTTACTAAAAACAAACAACAAAATATAGAACTATACTAAACAATAAAACTCTTGAGCTATCACAATTTTATTATTGTATAAAATTCTTGTATCAGATAGGAAAGAGCTTACATAGGCAACAAAGGCCTGTGCGTAAGCTCGAGTTATCATAACAATATGCGTTATATCTATAATTATAAAGAGATCTCAATTTTTATTAAAGATCTAAACTACATTAAAATAATTTTCAATGATGAATCTATAATCCCCATGCATTAAGAAGGGATAAAAAAAAGAGGAAAACTAAATTATAAATAACTTAAAATGTATAAATAAAAGATAATGAAAACCAAGGAATAGCGAGGAAGGCTACAATTTAAATATACACAAGTTGCAGGAATAGTAGAATTTACATGGATAATACAACAATATCGGGGGACCGAGCTTCGCTCTGGAGTGTGAAAGCATAGAAAATTTGTAACGAAAGATTGAGTTTATAGTTTATATTTATTTATTCATTTTCTCAGTCGTACAATTATATTTACATTCATATGAGGAGGCACAACAGGCTTATGCCCAAAACTGTCACTTTTCAAATTTATACTATAGTCCAAATCAAAATCTAGGTTAAGCTACTATCACTCATCAAAATAACAATATTCATTAACACTTCAAAAAACAAACACATCATCATTTACAAATAGATTTACTATGAATTCCATTCAGAATGATATACTATGTTTGCTACAATATTTGTTAATATACTATGTAATGTATTATTCTACACTAACAGCATATAGTTACTATTTTGGACTTTCTGAAGTAAACATGTTTTCTAAAAAGAAAGAAATAAACTAAAATAAGTTTTTCTGAATTTTTCTTCTCATGAAATCAGCTGAATGATTTCAGCTCACTCATTCACTCCCACACACTCGTTCACTCACTTCCATTACGGTATCGACAGACGACAAAATTTCCAGCTGTTTTTCCAAGGACGTATTTATCCTTTTAATGTCCTTCAGCGAGTTATCGCAGGGTTGAGACCTAGTGCAATCGAATTTTCATATCATACACCTTCTTTGTTCCAAATTTCGTGAGAATCGTTAGAGCCGTTTTCGAGATCCGGTCACATACAGATATATAATATCATTTTATATATATAGTATATATATAATATATATATATATATATATATAATATATATATATATTATATATATATATATATATATAAACATAAAAACATATAAACAGAAATTGCTCGTTTAATAGTATAGGATACAGAATTGAACAAGCAAAACACAATACTGAGAACATCAGGAGTAGCAGCCTATTATATGGAACATCCAAAGTTGCATTTAAATAATATTCTCTCTCTCTACCAACTTATTCTTGACAACTTCCTTTAACTACTGTAGTGTTTTCCCATGTTGTCGAATTTTTATTGCTTTTATTGTGGGTTTCTGAGTTGTTGTGAGTTTTTTATTTTTGCCAATAAAACATTCCAATTTATTGCAGCTCATCTCCTAAAGACTTAGCCTATGTGACTGCGAATTTTAAAACATATATCATAAATAAATTTCGATTCTTGTTCAATAACAAGCCTAGGTACTCTTTTACTTACCGAATTTTAGTAATACAACAATTGAAATAATATCATATTTATTTTATAATTTTCATATCATTAAATCAGCTATTAAATACTCCGCAGTTTAACGTGAAGTTAAAAAGGAATAGCTTATTCCTGCCAAATTTAATTTTTCAATTTTAAGTCTGTTGTTACTTTTGCAATCATTTATAATTGAGAATGATAGTGTATGTTTCAATGTATAAATAAATGAATCTCATAGAATTCTATCAAACACGTTTTGCCGTGAATGCGTTCACATGCATACAGACAGACGGAAAAAATCCTAGTTAAAACATAGACCTCACTGCTTTCGGTCAATTATTAATTCATTAGCATTTGAATGAATAAATGAAATATATCAGTAATTTTCAACTGTAATATGATTATCATTGTCATATTTTGAAGCTTCAAAACAACGTTCATCTCCTATCTTTCTCCACTGCCATTATAGCGTGGACCTCACTATAGAATAAAACGTCTATAGGCTACATACAACCACTTATTTTATGGACTATAATTATTATTATTATTGAGTGTCCTGCCATATTCATATAAAACTATCTCTTTTCTGTATAGGGCTACTTGTAATAAAAATAAAAATGTCAGTACCCTTTTTGAATTATTTAATCATATCATGTTTCGGACATTGATGCCATTTTCAAGTGAAAATTCACTTGATAATGAATTTATTATTATTTATTAATAAAGATTTTCAAAGTGAAAATTCACTTGAAAATGGCATCAATGTCCGAAACATGTTGTGATTAAATAATTCAAAAAGGGTACTGAGATTTTTATTTTTCTTTCTATTTTTATATAAAACTAATAATTGCTTAGCTTGAATCAAATAAAATTCAGTGGATTTTATACTGTTATCAGAGATTCAGACTTGTTCCTGATAGAGGAATGAGAGTGCAACATAATGTGATCTTCCATACCAACTTGAAGAGTTTTATTAAAAATAAACTTGAGTTTTAATGATCAGGAATGATGATGCTTTGAGCATTGAAACTCAAGCTGCGTTTACACCAAAGTTATCAACAAAATGTTTATTTTTCCGTCCTTATAGATTCTATTAGATTGAACAGAACTTGACAAACACATATGTTCATCATGTGTATGATAAGTTATGTTCAATCTAATAGAATCTATAAGGACGGAAAAATAAACATTTTGTAGATAATTTTGGTGTAAATGCAGCTTAAGTTTGGTGTGGATATTCACATTTCATCTATTTATAAGAGGAATATATATTTTAAGATTTTCCAGCACCTCAGAAAATCCATTTCTTATCAGCATTCCTAGTAGAAAATGTTGCCTCTATTTATACAAATGAACAGTGCATGGTACCTTGAAGTAGAATAAAGTAGGTTGTTACTTTACAACTACTCATTACTTCTAATATCAACATTATCGTTCAAAGATAATATTGAGGATCGTCAAGTCTTATTGATATGAAATGTTTTGATAAAGAAGCTTGATATATCGAATAATTTAGTGATAAATTCGATTATTTTTACTTTCCTCGCCCTATTACCATAGAAAGGAAAGTATTGCTTTCAAAAAAAAATTAAGGTACCCCAATTTCTAAATTTCTATACGTTTCAAGGTCCCCTGAGTCCAAAAAAGTGGTTTTTGGGTATTGGCCTGTACAAAGTCTTTGGATCTGTATGTGTGGGTGTGTGTGTGTGTGTGTGTGTGTGTGTATGAGTGTATGTGCGTCTGTGTACACGATATCTCATCTCCCAATTAACGGAATGACTTAAGGTCCTTGCAATATAAGGATCCGACACGAACAATTTCGATCGAATGCAATTCAAGATGGCGGCTAAAATGGAGAAAATGTTCTCAAAAACAGGGTTTTACGCGATTTTCTCGAAAACGGCTCCAACGATTTTGATCAAATTTATACCTAGAATAGTCATTGATAAGCTCTATCAACTGCCACAAGTCCCATATCTGGGACTTTCAGGAAAAATTTCAGGAGCTCCACCCCATCAAAGTTTGATTTTAGATTCTCAATTATCAGGCTTCAGATACAATTTAAACAAAAAAATTCAAGTGGAAAAGATTGAGCATGAAAATCTCTACAATTAATGTTCAGTAACCTTTCCACCTAAAATTGAAAATAAGATCGAAATTCGAGAAAATGTGATTATCCAATTGCAAACTGTTGGCAATTGTTGATTCTATTAAATTATTCACTATGAAGAGATAGCAGACCTCGTATGTCTCCAGCGTTATTGTCCTGTCACCAGCTGACTCAGAATTTTGTTTATAAATAGACTTGAGATGCGCGTGAACACTAGCATCAGATGATCAATTCTCATAACGGCAAGGAAAGTTGTGTGAGTGCGCCACACCAGATTTTATATTATTGTAATGATGGTATGAAACAACATTGAGAGTAGGACATTATATTTATTGAGCTATATCCTATTATATTAAGCGAGCAATTTCTGTATTTATATAATTATCTGGTTATTTATGTTTAACGGATCACGAAAACGGCTCAATGATTTTCACGAAATTTGGAACATAGTAGTTTATGATATAAAGATTCGATTGCACTAGGTCTCATCCTTGGGAAAACTCGCTGATCGACATTAAAAGGATAATTCATCCTTGGCTGAAACAGCTGTGGATAGTAAAAAAGTGAGTGAGTGAGTGAGTGGGTATGTGAAAAATCAAAATATTGCATCCCCGAAATTCATAAGATGACAATACATATAGCCAGCTGTGAAATATGAACACGATCATTTTAGAGAATTGTGTTCTGTTCATCAATAAACTAGTAGTTCCGTGAACAGTAGACCTCACGCAGTATTCTCATCCACAAGTACCTGATTGAAACTAATAGATCTTATGGAAATACAGCAATAGACTGGCTTCTCCACACATCTGTGTAATCACTTGTCAGCTGATTTATGATGAATAACTCTATAGTCTGATTTTTACTCTAATATTGGCGTATGAAGTAAGCTCCTTTTTTCTTTTATATTATCCTTGAAATGCAAAATTTCCAAAAACCTTGTATACACGTCAACGCGCAATTAAAAAAGGAACATACCTGTCAAATTGCATGAAAATCTATTACCGCGTTTCGCCGTAAATGCGCAACATATAAATATTAAGCATATGAACATTTAAACATTTAAACATTCAAACATTTAAACATTTAAACATTCAAACATTTAAACATTTGAACATTTGAACATTTGAACATTTGAACATTCAAACATTCAACATTAAACATTTAAACATTCAAACATTTAAACATTTGAACATTGAACATTTGAACATTCAAACATTCAAACATTTAACATTTAAACATTTAACATTTAAACATTTAAACATTTAAACATTTAAACATTTAAACATTTAAACATTTAAACATTTAAACATTTAAACATTTCACATTTAAACATTTAAACATTTCAACATTTAAACATTTAAACATTTCAACATTTAACATTTAACATTTCAACATTTAAACATTTAACATTTCAACATTTAAACATTTAAAACATTTCAACATTTAAACATTTAAACATTTAAACATTTGAACATTTAAACATTTAAACATTTAAAAATTAAACATTTAAACATTTAAACATTTGAACATTTAAACATTTAAACATTTAAAACATTTAAACATTTAAACATTTAAACATTTAAACATTTAAACATTTAAACATTTAAAAATTTAAAAATTTAAACATTTAAACATTTAACATTTAAACATTTAAAATTTAACATTTCAACATTTAAACATTTAAACATTTCAACATTTAAACATTTAACATTTCACATTTAAACATTTAAACATTTAAACATTTGAACATTTAAACATTAAACATTTAAAAATTTAAACATTTAAACATTTAAACATTTGAACATTTAAACATTTAAACATTTAAAAATTTAAACATTTAAACATTTAAACATTTAAACATTTAAACATTAAACATTTAACATTTAAAAATTTAAACATTTAAACATTTAAAAATTAAACATTTAAACATTTACATTTAAACATTTAAACATTTAAACATTTAAACATTTAAACATTTAACATTTAAACATTTAAAAATTTAAACATTTAAACATTTAACATTTAAACATTTAAACATTTAAAAATTTAACATTTAAACATTTAAACATTTAACATTTAAACATTTAAACATTTAAACATTTAAACATTTAAACATTTAAACATTTAAACATTTAAACATTTAAACATTTAAACATTTAACATTTAAACATTAACATTTAAACATTTAAACATTTAAACATTTAAACATTTAAACATTTAAACATTTAAACATTTAAACATTTACATTTAAACATTTAAACATTTAAACATTAAACATTAAACATTTAAACATTAAACATTTAAAATTTAAACATTTAAACATTTAAAAATTAAACATTTAACATTTAAACATTTAAACATTTAAACATTTAAACATTTAAACATTTAAACATTTAAACATTTAAACATTTAAACATTTAAACATTAAACATTTAAACATTTAAACATTTAAACATTTAACATTTAAACATTTAAACATTTAAACATTTAAACATTTAAACATTTAAACATTTAAACATTTAAACATTTAAACATTAAACATTTAAACATTTAAACATTTAAACATTTAAACATTTAACATTTAAACATTTAAACATTTAAACATTTAAACATTTAACATTTAAACATTTAAACATTTAAACATTTAAACATTTAAACATTTAAACATTTAAACATTAAACATTTAAACATTTAAACATTTAAACATTTAAACATTTAAACATTTAAACATTTAAACATTTAAACATTTAAACATTTAAACATTTAAACATTTAAACATTTAAACATTTAAAAACATTTGAACATTTAACATTTAAACATTTAAACATTTGAACATTTGAACATTTAAACATTTAAACATTTAAACATTTAAACATTTGAACATTTGAACATGTAAACATTTAAACATTTAAACATTTAAACATTTGAACATTTAAACATTTAAAATTTAAACATTTAAACATTTAAACATTTAAACATTTAAACATTTGAACATTTAAACATTTAACATTAAACATTTAAACATTTAACATTTAAACATTTAAACATTTAAACATTTAAACATTTAAACATTTAAACATTTAAACATTTAAACATTTAAACATTTAAACATTTAAACATTTAAACATTTAAACATTTAAACATTTGAACATTTAACATTTAAACATTTAAACATTTAAACATTTAAACATTTAAACATTTAAACATTTAAACATTTAAACATTTAAACATTTGAACATTTAAACATTTGAACATTTAAACATTTAAACATTTAAACATTTAAACATTTAAACATTTAAACTTTAAACATTTAAACATTTAAACATTTAAACATTTAAACTTTAAACATTTAAACATTTAACATTTAAACATTTAAACATTTAAACATTTAAACATTTAAACATTTAAACATTTAAACATTTGAACATGCAAACATTTAAACATTAAGAGAAATGCCAAACCGTCGACTTGAATCTTAGACCTCACTTCGTTGGGTCAATAAAAATAACGAGCGAAACTCGGTGCCCCGATATTACTAATGATATAAGCAAAGTATAGCATGCTCAAGGATATAATATTTTGATGCATTCTGATCATAAAATTGAAAGCTTTGCTGAGTAGCCTATATATAATTATAATTTAACTCTTAATTATAAACGTCCACTAAATAATTCATGGCACACAATCGGCTGATGATTCATGTTCTAATTAATCATTATTATTCAATAATTAATGATTTATTCACTTCACAAACAAGTACGGTATAACATGAAATAATAGATAAAGTGACAAAGCAGGAAATTCAAATGAAAAAGAACATCGGACATTCCTGGGCCTGAGCCCAAGTGGATTGTACTACTTCTAATAAAACATGATAACTGAATCTAAAAAAAATAATAATTCCAAATCCAATATTAATCAAGTACTGAAGTCTCAAAATGATGAGTGAATCACTTTCTTTCTAAGGTTCAAATATAAGTCAGAAAAGCACCATTATCATAATATAATAATATTTTTGACAAAGTAATGTCATAGAGAAACAATAGCGTAAGTAGATATCCCATGGTCGTATAGAGCGTTTATGTCGCAACTTTTACTGTTATCTCAAGCCGATTACTGTCGATTTTTACTGTTTTGACCGGGTAAGAGTGTATGAACGGCACAATATAAGAGACTACCAGCGTCATAAAGGTTTACAGGAAAGAATTACGTGGACCACCAGCTTGAGATAACAGTAAACGTTGCGACATGAACGCCCTATATCATGGGATATCTACTCATGCTATTGTTTCTCTATGGTAATGTCTTCTGGAGATTGCAGGACTTTGCCCGGTTGCACAAAAGCCAGTTGAATTTTAATCATGATTGAATGCCACATAAACCAATCAGAGAAGGCTTTCCTGAAAAGAAGGCTTCTCTGATTGGTTGAGGCATTTAATTCCGGTTAAAATTCAACAGACTTTTGTGCGACCGGGCCTAATTTTGCTTTTTTACATCTGAAAAGTCTTGAAAACTTCCCTACTAGCAAACAACTTTCTGTAAAACAGAAGAGTGTATAACGCATTTGAAATTTGAGAAGACTTCAGGCAAAGAATCTGTAAAAGTACTCACATGCACACAATTTGAAAAATTATTAAAATCAGTGTTAATTTGATGAATGTTTGTTCACCGTACCGGTACAATGACTATTTTAGAAGAGATTGGAATCGTTTTGTGTGATTCATATTTTATTTTATTGTACTGATACTGACTGATCTTAGTGTTTTTGTGCTTGTTTTGACTTACTTTAGTGTTAAAAAATTGACGAAGTCCATGTAGTCCAGGCGCTGGCTTACATTGAGCATACATGAGAGAGGCAGAGAATTTGACTTCGGATTATTGTTAGGGGGTCTTTAGTGTATATGAAACTCGATGTCGTCACGTCCCAGGGTGAGAGATTATCAATTATTAAGGCTTGAGAGTTGAAAAATCGTGTTCAGCGACCGAAAATACATAAGATAGCGTTCCTGAAATACATAATTTGAATGCATAGACTAGTAGGAGCGATGCGATAGACAGGCCATTACGCGCATTAATCATAGTGGAGGACCGCGCCGCAGCGTAACAGTGCTACTTATCCCCCTCCCACCGCCGCATCTATGATCGTAACCACCAAACTATACATATCATTGGATTCAGCAAGAAACGGCCTACAACTTTTATTGGGAGCCTTTTCCTCTAAGTCGGCTAATTACTTGAATATTCGAGAAATAACAAAAAGTTCATAATAAAAAAATACATTTTTGGAGATATTTTATTTTTTTACGGAAAAACTATGCGGTTTATCGCAAAAATGTATAGGACCACATTGAAAGCCAGTTATGTGTACATAATATTGAGAAAAAATTAAAAGCTGTACTATGAATAGTAACTGCAGGACAGGCGATTTTATAAACGCGAGTTTTTTACAACTTACCCTCCTCCCCCTCAAGCTGTCGACCAGCCTGGGACGTGACGACATCGAGTTTCATATACACTAAAGACCCCCTAGCAATAATCCGAAGTCAAATTCTCTGCCTCTCTCATGTATGCTCAATGTAAGCCAGCGCCTGGACTAATGCATTCATGTGAATATTTTATGACCAATAAAATTCTATTCTATTAAGCTAACTTTTCATCAAAGAAAGTTCAAGCCTATGATTTTTATCAATAATTTAATTATGTATGCAAAGATTGAAAAAATATGAACAGAAAGATTATGCAAAAAGATGTGGAGAGGAGAGAATGATATATAGTAACTTCATTATGTTTATCATTTATTATTGCAGAGATAAATGATTGGACCTACACAAGTGATCAGTGTCAAGTAATTAAATAAAATATCTACTCTATGATAATACCTAGAAGCATTCTTGAATTGTATCATGATAATAGTATTGTAAAACTGTAGGCTACAAGAAGGCAGATATGTTTAAAATTGAATATGCTTTCAATTTGAGATAGGATCAATATTTTAAAAACTTTGTATACCTACTCTAAGGCTTTTGAAATTGTATTAATCAAAAATACTAATCGTAATGAGGTGGAATAAAATAAATTTTCATGATGACGCCTTTAGTAGTGCATTAAAATTTTAGTTTGGCTCAATAAATAAACAAATAAATTATCCCACACAGCACAAAAAGTTTAAAAAACGTTTAATAAATGTTTAAAATGTATAAATCCGATAAACGTTATGAAAACAACGTTTAATAAACGTTAGAAAAGTTTACCAAAATAAACGTTTACTCTATAAACGTTTAATAAACGTCTAGAATGTATAATGCTGATAAACGTTATGAAAACAACGTTTGATAAACGTTAGAAATGTTTACTAAAATAAACGTTAGAAAGGTTGGTACAGTATGGAATTTTTACAGTACCTACCCAGTCAACAAACATTTATGTGGTACTGTCAATATATTTTATTCCACCTTGATATGGAGAGATTTCACATCTCTGTTCATAGTGTAAATATCCGTGATGACTTGAACAGGATACTAAAATATTTTCTAAAATTTTCAATTGACAAGTAGATTTCAGAGACCAATTCTGCGTTACTATGGATCGAATTAACTATAGAGTTCATTGATTTGAATTATATTCATGCTCTTCTTCCACTTCAACTTGAGTTGTATCTGGATCTAAATAAAAGAGAATATCTTAATGGGCATAAGAAGCCTATTAAATCAGCCTTGCTGCATTTTTATATTCATGACAAATGTAATGGTATTGGCAGTATTCTATCAACAATGATAAGAATAATATGATGAAGTATGTGGTGATTTTGAAATAATATAGTACATGATAACATAATATCTTCTTAGGCTATTCGTTATCAGACGTTATAAAATATAGAAATTGTGATAGATAACAAAACTTTATTTTTACAATGTTTCTTAAATCGTGTTCAATTTTTAATTGATCCAACTTCTGTTAGTGTGCTAAAAATGTGAATAATTATATTCAGATCAAATTAGAAGGAGTTTTAGCAGAAATATTATAAGGGAGGTACTTCAAAATACTGTATTATCTGTACTGGTAGGTACTGAAAGCATTTTTTGTAGGTACATCAAAAAGGCGTCATTGATTTTTGGTAATAACAATAATATATTCCACTAATACAAGATGGAAATTTTTAATGAGTCATCAATGATAATAATTATTATCCTTCTGTGTTCGATGTTCCTATTTTGAAATACGGAATTCTAACAAAAGTTATTAACATGTAGAGATGGTATCAATTTATTGTAGTACTACCAAAAAATGAAACAAACTTAAATATTTTAACTTTTAAATTTAATATTGAAAGCAGATAGCAAAACGATAACTCCATCAGCATAGTAATCCATCAAATCTATGCTTTAGATGTTCCTCATGGATAATCCGTTCGCTAACTTTTTCAAAATTTGTTATAGAATCAAATAATTCAAAATGTTTACTCAACTTTGTTGTAAAACAATGCAAGCTTCAAATAATGGCGCGCTCTACTGCAGGCAGTGTTGTCAACGCACACATTTTCGTTGTTAGTTTTGAATCTTTCAACATGACCCTTGATAGCTCTGGTGTGATTTTATTTTGTGTTTTTATAAAAATTCCTACAATAAATTATGAATTTTAACAAACATTATTTTTAATCTCATTGCTGATAAAAATAATCAGTCCCAGCCCAAGCTGGTTGGTCAGCTTTCTCGGAATAGTTCTAATTTCATTCATCATCTGGTTTTCAGCTTCAGCTCTCAAGGCTCTGCCCAACAAATTGAGACGATTGTTGTTTCATGTTTTTCGTGTTCGGCTCAGTTTATTGTTATGTATTTGAAAGTTTGTGATATTTGTGAGTTACTTCGCTAATGTTAAATGTATTTATAACTTTGTTGATGCTAAATATTTATTCCAAACCATGTCGAACCGTTCAGACAGCCTTGAGGTTGTTCATGAAGGATGGCTAACAAAATCTCCACCGACTAAACGTATTTGGCGTGCCGTAAGTATTATTGTATTTAATTTGTCAGTCAATATATTCACAAAA
Source organism: Nilaparvata lugens (assembly GCF_014356525.2). NCBI lineage: Eukaryota > Metazoa > Arthropoda > Insecta > Hemiptera > Delphacidae > Nilaparvata > Nilaparvata lugens. The sequence continues at coordinate 14,527,781 of NC_052515.1, forward strand.
TCAACTCATAAATATACCAGAGATAACTTCAAATCTTAATAATAATCTACATACGGTAATTTCTAATTTGGATGAATGATTCCCAACTTTCACAAATGAAAACATTGTTGTTTTGATAACTACGCTTTATTCAAATGTTCCACAACAATCAGTACATCAACAATGCTTTAGTACGGGTTTTAAATTGTTGAAAAATAAGTTTAAAATCTAATAACTTTGAATTAGTCAAGCATAAATCAGCTGTGATAGGTTAGAAGCTCTAAACATGTATGTATTATAACTTCCTTATTGAGTTTATTTCAACTTCATATTCTTAAAGCTGCGTTTACACTAAAGTTATTAACAAAATGTTTGTTTTCCCGTCCTTATAGTTTCTATGAGATTGAACGAAACTTGACAAACACATATGTTCATCATCTGTATGAGAAGTTATGTTCAATCTAATAGAATCTATAAGGACGGAGAAATCAACATTTTGTTAATAACTTTGGTATTAACGCAGCTTAATCTCTTAAATTTTAACAATACTCTACATTCTGGCTGCAATACTTTGACTGTTTAGCTTTTATTAGAGGATAGAATTAAATTACTCAAATTAGAAATGTCACGATCAAAAATGACTCAAAACCTAACCAACCTAAACCTAACTCAGCCTAGACTCAAAACCATCTCAACAACCTAATTAAAAAACAACTATGAATAATTCTTATTTAGGTTAAGCCTATTTATTTATTCAATCATTTTACATAGGCTTACACAAATTCCAGAAAAGTTTCATAGGCCCAAAACTGTTTAGTACTAATTTATAGACCCATGCCAGTCCAAATGTAGCTAGGTTACATTTGGATTAAAAGAAATTAGGCTCAGCACATAATTTCTAGTATTGCTGGGTTTACACCAAAGTTATTAACCAAATAATCCTTAATAATAATAATAAGCACTAAATCCTTATAAATTCTATTAGATTGAACATAACTTATCATACACATGATGATTGTCAAGTTTTGTTTAATTTAATAAAATCTATAAGGATCAAGTTATTAAAATTTTGTTAATAACTTTGATGTAAACGCGGCTTAATGCACTTAATTTATGGTAATTATAAAATATTACACTTTATAAATAATATTTTAAGATTAGGGATCATATCCCAATATAATAGGGATTAAAATATAATATTCTGAAATTTGGGTTATAAAATTGCACGATTAGTTTATGGATAATCTACCCTACTCTAATTCATGCCTACATGGTTCAAACGTCCACTTCAGTTGACATGATTAGGTTAGCTTATGTCCCCTTTTATACTATTGTTGAGGTCTTGTTCAAGACCACATAATAAAATTGGACGCAACCTATAGCTTACTAATAAAACTATAGAATAACTTGATTGTAGTATCATAATCTTGATTGAATCATATCAATAATACAATCTTAATTGTATTATTCTTATCATGTTACTTTAAACAAGGACCTAAAAAAGGTTTCCATCCTTTATCCCTAGATGCCTACATTCAATGTTCAATGAGTTTTACCATAGAGAAACAATAGCGTAAGTAGATATCCCATGTCGCAACTTTTACTGTTATCTCAAGCCGATTACTGTCAATTTTTACTGTTTTGACCGGGTAAGAGTGTATGAACGGCACGCTATGAGAGACTACCAGTGTCACACAGCTTCACGGGGAAGAATTACATGAACTATCGGCTTGAGATAACAGTAAAAGTTGCGACATAAACGCCCTATAACATGGGATATCTACTTATGCTATTGTTTCTCTATGGTTTTACACAGGAAATATATTATAAATTTGTAGATTTAATCTGAGTTGAGGCTTGAAGTACTTATAGTTTCTCATTCAACCAATGCTGCCATTTTTAAGTTGATTAATTTTTCTGAAACTTAACTATGAAACTTAACTTCTCCTAGCCAACTTAACTTTTAGCCAACTGAACTATGAGTAGGCTAGATTAAATTCACATTTTTCTTCAATTTTCCTGTGTACAACAGTCCTTTTAGCATTGGGGAAAAATGAACCATTTTCAGGATTATGTTAACATCAACAGTAACATGATAAATGATTGTCGAAATTGTAACAGGTGATTAATCATTGCACGCTGAAATGTGCTTTCAAAAAATTAGTCCACGAGAACAATAGTAGTTTGGTAACGCATAGAGCCTGACAAAATTAAATTCTCTCTTTCCTTGACTTGCACACTTTCCTTTGACCTTTATTAATTAATTGAATGTCAATGCTTGAAAAAAATGTCTCCGAACATGATTATTTGTTCAGGAAAATTGATGTTTTCAGCCCTGTTGAGATTCTTGTTTGATCGTCAGAGTGATTATTTCAATTGAATGGCCTTGGATTAGTTGATTAGTGTTTAGTATAACTTGATTTCCATCCTTTAATGCTGTCAATAAATGCCTAGCATTCTTTCTCAAATATACTGTATGGTCTCAACAACTTAAGATGGTTAGGGAGTAGGGGACAATTAAAATAAGAAAAGAATAAATGAATAAGTTCATCAAATTTATTATAATCATCATGAAACTTAAGAAAAGAATAATTGAATATAAAAGTAAATAAAATTTTTTATATTCATCACGAAGCAGGATCATCACAGATTGCCATTATATTTTCAAAGTTTTTAAATGTCGTGAGATATTAACAATTTCAAGATATCATTGTATTAATAATGATAACACATTAATAATGTCTCTTTGTTGTAGTAGTGCTATGGTATAGCCTAGTTAGATCCAGGTTATAATGGCAGTGGAGAAAGATAGCAGAACAACGTTGCTGATCCTCTGTCTTGTCAATGCCTTCTATAGACAGTAACTAATACAGGTTTATTGATGTAATATTAACTGTTCATCCTCGTTTAAAATAATCAATTATATATTTTTATCAAGCGAGAAATTATATTTTTCAATGGTTTCATAATGAATTTTAATATTATGAAATATTTTGTTAATCTATTATTAATTCTACATTCTTAAAAGACGATCTGGCAACAGAGCAAATCGAGAAAGAGATAGCGCTATCTGCATTGTTGAATGAGAGACAAGGATAGCAATACCATTGCTAATCAAACACTGCCATTATAACGTGGACCTCACTATAGTATCCATATTCATTTATAGTGAGGTCCGTGTTATAATGGCAGTGTGTGATTTACAATAGTGTTGCTATCCTTGTCTATCGTTCAACAAAGCAGATAGCGCTATCTCTTTCATGCATTGCGATGTTACCACATCGTTTATCAACAATGTAGAAATTCAACTAATTGACAAAATATTTAATCTCAATCATGAAAATTTATTATTACATCTTTAAAAATATATTTTCTTGACAAATAAAATATGATTAACTGTTTTCAACAATAATGAACAGTTAAATTCATCAGATATACCAGTATCAGCTGTTTGGGTGACAAGGCTGAGATCTGGCAACCCTTTTCTCCTATCTTCCTACACTGCCATCATAACGTGGACCTCACTATATCTATTCATTTATTAATACAATCTCAAATAATATTCAATAAAACGACTCCAAATTATTGTCATAATGACTTATTGAAAAATTGAACTAGTATCGTAAGTTACACCATTATCAATCTATAGAAAAATTCAAATTCAAATGATCTTTATTCACAAAAAAAGTAATACAGCAGCAGAAACATTAGATAAATAGTGAATATTCCCCACAAAGACAACAAGCCTGGGTGTGGGGAAAATATAAATTTTTTGAGTGAATAATATGTTTCATATAAGTTTCATTGGTAATAAACTAGTTCAACTTTATAAAGCTTATCAGAGATTGATAATTATTGTGTAATAACTGAATCATTTTTCTCAATATTTTTTCATTGAAAGAGTAGTTTGTGATAACTAAAAGTAGTCTTATTTGATAATCATAATCACAGAAGATTATAACCTTAGGTAAATCTGCCTTAGGCTAGGCGCACACGAGTTAGACAAGACAAGACATGATCAGACACGTTTAGTCACAATACTTCACATAGTTGCTTACAAAGACATGTCTAATTGCAATGACTAATCAGTGTGAGTTGCGTCATAAGCAACAATGTGAATATTGTGGCTAAACGTGTCTGATAATGTCTTGTCTTGACTAACTCGTGTGCGCCTAGCATCAATCTTCTTGTCATAATTCACCAACAGTTCTCAATCTATTAGATGGAAATTTCATTCCATGTAGACCTATTTATCAGTATTGAAATTTTGAAATATTTCAGTTCAGTTCTAAATACTTCAAACCAAAGCTCAATTTTTTGGAAACGACATAATATTGCAATTCTTACAACTTAATCCCTCTGAAAAACAGATTTCTTGAAAAAATTGGGCTGTTCAAGTTAATTTTTGTGAAATAAAATATTGTAGCTGCTCAATTCTTCCTAAAATATCCACAACTAACAAACCTTATTCAGCTTCTAGACATCCACATTCTTACATAATCACCCACACTATAATAATAACATACCTGTCCTTCAAGGTAACATTCTAGCTCCAAAATCCCATTCATAAATTCTATAGAAATCCGAACCAACCAAAGTGAGATACATTCCAAACTGTCAGCATCTCTTATAATAATATAATCAATGCCTCCCATTCAAACAATGCTGACAGTCCTAAGTGATTCCCCCTTTAGAAGAAATGACTCACGAGTTCGAATTTTAATGACTGGTTGTACAAAAGTTGTAAGCAACTTCCTGAATGAATCATGCCTCCAACGTAAAATTTAGTCATCATTTACTATGTTTCATTCATAAAATCGTCTAAGAAAAGATGCTGAGTTCTTCCTAGGGAACAACACTACAAGTCAGTTCTTATGAATATGCAGTTTGGCCCACAGCAATATAATGAATGGAGTGATGAGTCTCAAGGAGTGAAGGTTGAATGTGTATTTTTTTGTATGTGAATTTTCAAATTAAATTCTATCTGTTTATTCATTTATACATTGATAGATACAATACATAATTCTCAACTATGAATGATTGGGGAAGGAACAACAGACTTAAAGCCCAAAACTGTTCCTTTCCCAAATTTATATAGAAATTGTCCAAATCCAATTTTAATTATCATACAAATAATTTGGCTAGTAGACACTTGGAAGGTTTGGATTGTAGTTGAGGTTGTGTTGATCTTTTATTGATATTTTGATATATAAGTAATTAAAATTATTTGTAAGTATTGGGTAATGAAGATTTGATTTCAATTAGGTTTTGGCGCAGGAGCCTCTAATTTACAGAAAATCATTGATTGAGTAAAATAATATTAGAAATCTGACGACCGATTTGATTGAGTTCCAGTTTGATCCTCAACTACTAATAAATTACTGATTGACTTAGATAGCGTTTGTGCAACCCTATTACTCAACTAAACTTCTACTTGCTTAAAGAACTTTAACTGACGTCAATGCTTAATCCTTGATTAAAATTGTTCGTTGATCACAGTTTGTGCAACCCTACCACTCTATTAACCATCTCAACTACTTGTTGAAATTTTTAATTAACTGACATCAAAGTTTAATCCTCGTTTAACAATGGTAGTTGATCACCGTTTGTTCAATCCTATCACTCAACTGAGTTTCTACTTTCACAACTAACGTCAAGGTTAATCTTAGATTTGAATTGATTGTTGATCACCGTTTTGCAACCCTATTGCTCGACTGAATTTCCACTTGCTTTAATAACTTTACCTGACGTCAATGCTCAATCCTCGATTAACAATGATCGTTGATCACCGTTTGTGCAATCCTATCAATCAACTAAATTTCTAATTGCTTTAACAACTACTTTAACTGACATCAAAGTTTAATCCTCTGTTAACAGTGATCGTTGATCACCGTTTTGAAATCCTATCTCTCAACTAAATTCTCACTTGCTTAAAGAGCTAGCTTTAACTGACGTCAAAGTTTAATCCTCGGTTAACAGTGATAGTTTCACCGTTTGTGCAACCCTATCACTCAACTGAGCTCCTACTTTCACAACTTTAACTGACGTCAAAGTTAATCTTAGATTAAAATTGATAGTTGATCACCGTTTTTCAACCCGCTCGACTGAATTTCTACTTGCTTTAAAAACTTTAACTGACGTCGAAGCTCAATCCTCTATTAAAAATTATTGTTGATTACTGTCTGTGCAACCCTATCTCTCAACTGAATTTTCACGTGCTTTAACAACTTTAACTGCCGTCAATGTTTAATCCTTGATTAAAATTAATCGTTGATCACCATCTGTGCAACCCTCTCTCACTCAACTAAACTTCTAATTGCTTAAAGAGCTTTAACTGACGTCAAAGTTTAATCCTCGGTTAACAATCATTGTTGATAACCCTTTGTGCAACCCTATCTCTCAACTAAACTCTCACTTGCTTAAAAGAGCTAGCTTTAACTGACGTCAAAGTTTAATCCTCTGTTAACAGTGATCGTTGATCACCGTTTTTCAACCCTATTGCTCGACTGAATTCTACTTGCTTCAACAACTTTAACTGACGTCAAAGTTTAATTCTCGGTTAACAATGATAGTTGGACACCGTTTGTGCAACCCTCTATCACTCAACTATACTTCTAGCTTGAACAATTTCAACTGACTTCAAAGTTTAATCCTCGTTTAACGAAGATCGTTGAACACAGTTTGTGCAACCCTATCACCCAACTAAACTTCTACTTACTTTGATAACTTCAACTGACGTCAAATTTTAAAAAACATCAACGACTGATTAACGTTTGTGCAACCGGCTGTTACTCAAGTAGTTCAAGTGTTCAAGTGTAACAGTTGTTGATGGCACATTTTCTTGGTAAAAACGACAGCCTTTTAAGGCAAGACAAGACCAAGTCAACAACTCTCCACTGACTTGATCTGCAGCCTATAATGCAAGCCATGTATAAGTGAGGTTATTCGATTTGAACTGAACTGTCAGCATTCCTTATGAATAACATCGATGCTTTCAATTCGACCAAAGCTGACAGTCTGTAGTGAGATTCATTCAAAATTCATCTAAACTCTGCAGTGAGTTCACTATTCATTCATCATTCTTATATATATATAAACTAGCCGTCAGGCTCGCTTCGCTCGCCATATCCGTCTAGCCAGGGGGCTCAGTCCCCTGGACCACCGTAAAAAATTAGATCAGCGGGCTCGCTTCGCTCGCCATATCAGGCGATATAATATTCCCAGGAATAGCTCTGATTGAAGTAGCAGTGCCCAATCAATTTTTCCGCGATAAATGCATTTCAATCTTCAACTTAACAAAGTCAACTCAACTTAATGCCAACCTGACAAAATTATTAATCTAGTTACCAGTTAACAACTGTTTCGAAGAGGTACTCTCTCTAGATTATAGTTCTATATTAACATATGGTATGGACATTTTTCAATTATAATTAAGAGATTGGAATAAGAAGAATATACATGCTAAAAGACGAACTTTAAACCCTTAAAAACCACCCTTAGAGTTAAAATATTGCCAAAAGATTTCTTAGTGCGCCTCTAAAGGGCCAACTGAACATACCTACCAAATTTGAACGTTTTTGGTCCGGTAGATTTTTAGTTCTGCGAGTGAGTGAGTGAGTCAGTCAGTCAGTCAGTCAGTGAGTGAGTGCCATTTCGCTTTTATATATATAGAAAAACACAGATCGGGAGAGAAAAACTATGGATACTTTCTAGTATTTTTCTCCCAAATTTCTTCTTCTTTTTTCTTCTTCGTCTACTTCTCCTTCTCATTCTCCTTATTCTTTTTCAATGAATGTATCAACCAATACGTTGGAAAGTTTTTTATTCTGTATAAAAAATCCAAACCAACTTTCCTTATAAAATTATTTCAACTGTTAAATTATTTACATTTCTTTCAAATATTGAGCTGACTCAATCTGTGATTTTCGTCACCGAATATGTTTAATCTCAGTCACTTATCAACACACTTCCTCCAGATAAATTTAAACAAACGTCATACAAACCACTGATAATACTCTATTCTAGTCGATTCATTGCTTTTATTACGGCTGAAACAATGGAACAATGCTGTGGAATGACCATTTAGAACAATGCAATCAGTCGAAATTAATATAATAACAATGGAATCTATCAGTTTTGCTAAAAATTCAGTCATGTATTTATTGATTGTGAGTCAATTGAACTCTGAATTTTTATTTGAACAATATCAGGGCCTAAGAGATTAACTTCAAACTGTCAGCATTCTTTATAAGTTACATTAATGATTCCCATTCAACTAATACTGACAGTTTTGAAAGTAAATAATTATCAACATTGTGCAGACAAATTGTCATATTTTTCATTTTCAAAGCTTTAAAACAATAAAGAATGGTATGATTGATGTATTAGCATCTTTGAGCTATATAATTGACCATGATTCAGACATTCTTTTCTATTTTTAGGAATATTTTTGGGATATTGTTGAACTATTTTGGTAACATGAGCCGTAAATGAAATGTAAATAACATAAATTTTGATTGTTCTGTCATCGAAAAATCACCTTACAATTCAGTCTATTTTGAAATATTTTTTTATTTTGATTATTCAGTGGTCAATAAATCACCACCACCTTTCAATTTAGTCTATTTTGAATAGCTCCCAAAAATTATCAAATTACTCTCAACGCTATATTTTGTTAAATTAGTTGTTTCTCAATATGGTCAATTCATTTTAGTTAGTCTATTTTTATAATCATCAAATTACTAACAATTGTTGTATCTTGAAGGAGGAGTGTATTTGATGAGGTTGACAGCAGTTTTAAAATAGTTTTGATTAATGAGCCGTTTGATAATTTTCGTATTGACTGATATCTTTGTTGTCCAAATTTACTCTAATAGAATTTCCATACTTTCCAATAAAAATCGAATTTCCATCTGGCTTTATAAAATAGAATTTATTGTACCCTTTAAAATTAATAAAATAATAAAACAAGCATACAAATTGTAAAGTCACTTGTTTTATTATTTTATTAAGTTACTATAATTCTATTTTATAAATACAAGAAAGTAGCCCTTAATTCATATATTTCCATCCAGCTGTTTACCCTGTTGTCAATATTTGCAGTAGCAGAAGTCTTCGGGGTGATCTACAGCATTTAATTGGGATTTTCGTTTAATAATAATTATCTAATTGAATTACTTGTATCCTTTCTATTATCTTTCAAACACAAGCATTATTTGCTTATAATATTCAATTTTTAAACTATTTAATATCAATTGATAGAGCTAGAAAATGATCCCGTATTATTTCTAATTTGTATTAATAGAAACAAAGAAATCTCGGTTTATTTTAGATACGGAACATGTGATTGTAAGATCCTAGCTTGTTTTGCTACTGTGTTATTATGATGTATTGCTTTTGCTTATAACAACAATGGTGACCTTGGCATGGGATTGCGGTTTAGAGAGAGAGAGAGAGTGAGATAGAGATTGATATAGATAGAGACAAAGAAAGAGAGAAAATATTGAGAAAGAACAAATGACACATAAATGAACAAGACCTTGCTCCCGTGAGGGCACGTGTAATTTATTGTAACACCTGATAAAAATTAAAGAGAATAAAAAGATGAGAAATATGCCGAAGAGAGAGAAGGATAGAGACAGTGTATTTCCCAGTGCATTTTGTTGCTTGAGATTACTATTGTCTGACGAAGTTGTCTAGAATTAATTTTTCTCATAGTGGTAAGGAAGGGGTAATAGAAGCAATAAATTTAAATTATTTGTAGTTTGTTGCATTTCTTACCGAATACTGTTGTAGAATGCACAGTTATTATTGTAGGTAAATTATTGATTCTACAGATGGAAATTACTAAATTAGCTCATCGAATTTCCATCTAGCTGTTTATCCTGTAGTCAATATTTGCAGTAGCAGAAGTCTTCGGTGTGAATTACAGCATTTAATTTGGATTTTCGTGCAATAATAATCATTGATTCTATTTCATTAAAATCTCATTAAAAAGCAGTTCAATCTGGCAGCAACAATCCTTTGATTGAAGTTGATTTATTGATTGATACAATAAGTACATCATCAAAATGATAGGGAGAAAAAAAAGGTAACCTTGTGCTATTCCTCTCTCAAATTTAGTTAAGGTTACACCTTAGAGAAACAATAGCGTAAGTAGATATCCCATGGTATAGGGCGGTTATGTTGCAACTTTTACTGTTATCTCAAGCCGATTACTGTCGATTATTGTCGATTTTTACTGTTTTGTTGGGGTGAGAGTGTATGAACGGCACAGTTTGAGAGACTGCGATCGTCACACAGCTTCACGGGAAAGAACTACGTGTACTATCGGCTTGTGATAACAGTAAAAGTTGCGACATAAACGTCCTATACCATGGGATATCTACTTACGCTATTGTTTCTCTATGGTTACACATAGTCCAAAATTGGTTAGTCTTGTCAGGCCTTAATTATTTTCAGAAAGTAAAATTATAATTATTACAAAGTTTCATTTATAATGTTGTAATTGTAAGAGAATAATATTGATTATATTCCAATAAAATCTAACGAAGAATCAGTTCAAGATAGGTGCCTACCTATCTGGAAATCACTGGTTTTTTATTGATTAGCTCATTGATTACCAATGATTTTATTGATTTTTAATCCTCCGCTTGTAGCTACATTTATAAAGTAGTAATTGTAGGTGAATGATATTCATTATATTCCAATAGAATCTAGAGAAGAAGCAGCTCAAGGTGTACCTATCTGGAAATCACTGTTTTTTTTATTGATTACCAATATTATTATTCTATTGATTTTCAATCCTCCGCTTGTAGCTACATTTATAAAGTAGTAATTATAGGTGAATAATATTCAAAATATTCCAATAGAATCTAGAGAAGAAGTAGCTCAAGGTATTTATCTGGAAATCACTGGTTTTTCATTGATTAGTACATTGATTACCAACGATTTTATTGATTTTCAATCCTTCGCTTGTTGGTGGTAAAACCCTCATAGATGGATTTGGGATTGAGATTGGAAAAAGTGTGAGATTGTATGGAAAAATTTCTAATTAGAGCATTACATGAACTTGAAACATTGGAAAGAGAGAGAGAGAGAAGATTGATTGATTGATTGATCAATATTACCTTATATTATATGATATCCAGGTCCTATCTGCCACACAACTGAGAGAGAGAGAGAGAGAGATTAGATTTGAGTTCTTTATTTATGTATGTTACAATATTTACTGGCTTATACACTAATTTACATTAAATGATGGTAATGCTAATTATTCAACGAATTTTGCAATGTATAAAAAATAAAAAAAGAGAATAAAGATTCAATGCAATTAGAATAACGATCATATAATATTGTGATGTAACTTCATAAATCGGCGGTTTTTCAACAAATAATTGTCGATTCTCTAAGAAGGATATAAAATAATATCCTTTCCATCAAACACGACCGGGTTGTGATGGAATAGAGCTGTTGGGAATTATAATTCGAAGTAATGTTTAAATGAGAAACTCTACTTAATAAGTTAAGAACTAAGTTAGATGATTTGAATATTAGAATTATGGGATGAATAAGAGGTAGAGAGAGAAAAAGAGAAAGAAAGAAAAAGAGATAAAGGAGGAAATAATTGAGAGAAATAGATTGAGGAAGTTCAATTGATTGATTGAATATGACAAATGGAAAGTTTTGATAACTTTTTCAAAGAATCATGAATCTTGAGGTGCGTACAGACCTACGCGCCGCGAACATGAGCAATTCACTTTTAATCAGTTGACTATATCTGTATTTTTACAGAAAAGCTTGGCATCAGCTGATTAAAAGTGAATTGCTCATGTTTGCGGCGCGTATATCAGTACGCACCTTTAAAAAAGTATGTATTAGTCTGAGACTAGAGACAAGTCGTAGTTTGAGAATTTGTAGTTCAAATCGTACTAGTCTAAGGGCCTTGTACAGTGCCAGTTTAAACTTAATTTAATCTTAAACTGGATTAAATCTATATCAAGTTTCATTTGTTATAATGTGATTGTTTAAGCCAACAGCTGATTGAATTCAGTTCAAGCTTTCACTGTGCAAACGGCCCTAAGTCGACTAAATTTAGTTGGTAAGAAGAAAAATCTAGAAGATTGAAGAATTTAAGTCGTGTACTGTGTAAAGTGTGATTCAAACACTTGAATACCCTGTCAGAATTCCTCATTTATAACATCAATGCTTTTCATTCAACCAATGCTGACAGTTTGAAACTGAAATCTCAACATAAAACAAGTCATGCTGCTCTACCCTTTAGGGATTATATTTTTAGAATTTTCGAATCACTCATGTAGACCCCGTGTGGTCTGTCACACTGGCTAAAGAAGAAGACAGAAGAAGAAGAAGAAGAAGACAGGATAACAGGAGAAGTGGAAGAAGTGGAAGAGGAAGACGAAGAAGATTAAGAAGTCAGGAGAACAGAAGTAGAAGAAGAAGAAAGGAAAAGAAGTGGGAGAGGAAGAGGAAGAAGAAGACGACATGAGAAGAAGTAGAAGAAGAAGGAAGAGGAGGAGAATGAGAAGAAAACAGGAAAAGAAGAAGAAGAAGACAGGATAACAGGAGAAGTGGAAGAAGTGGAAGAGGAAGACGAAGAAGATTAAGAAGTCAGGAGAACAGAAGAAGAAGAAGAAGAAGAAGAAGAAGAAGAATAGAATAGAATAGCTGTCTTTATTTTTACCTAGGAGGGCGGAGTTAGGGCGCAGCCGGCCCTCTCTTACACTCAACCCTCCAATACAACACTAAATAATTTTAGAAGAAGAAGATGGAGACAGAAAAAGAAGAAGGAGAAGGAGACAGAAGAAGGAGAATGAGAAAGGAAATGAAAAAGAAGACAGGAGGAGAAGAAGGATAATAAGAAGACTATAAAAGAATGAGAAGACAAGAGAAGAAAAAGAAGAGGACACAAGAAGAAGCAGACAGGAGGAGAAGAGAAAACTGGAGAGGAAGAAGAAGAAGAAGAAGAAGAAGAAGAAGAATGGAAGATGGGAATCGAAGAAGAAGAAAAGAGAGAGAGAGAAAGAAGTGAGAAAAAATACAAATAAGAAAGTTGGGAATAAAAAAATATTGACGAAAAAAGTAGTCAAGTCTGGTAGAGCATGTTTTGTAGCATATGGCTTCTGTTCTATAGTGAGGTTTACTTGACTGGCAGCTTTAGTTGAATGGAAAGGGTTGTGTTATTTATAGTGTATTGCTGGCTGGCATTTTTAAATAAATCTCATTACGGTATTGTAATGTACTGTGATTCAAGTAGACCAAGGGGTTGAGATTTAGGCTATATACTATTTATCAATTGATATTTCAACAAATAATGGCCCATATGAATAAAACCAGATCAAATGCTCATGAGCTAGAGCATGGAGCTTAAGGTTTTGCTCATGAGCAAAAGGTAGAAGCAAATGCTCACGTATTTTAAAGATTTTTCATCAGCTGATTCGCTTTTGTAGCCTCACTTTGTTTTTATAGCTCACGGAAGCGCTAAATATGCAAGTAGGGTGCACCGCTTGTGTTTGCGTCGTCTGCTCTTTTTTTTATTCATGAATAGAGTTTTAGGTTAGTTGAGTTTAGAATTTTGAAATAATAGCGTGAAAAATGTCATCTTTAAAATAATCTTCAGCATATTCTTATAATATCAATAGCCTTCTTATAATCGTCCACACCCTTATCTTCTTAAATGCCTATTTCCTATCTTGTGATGGCTATCTTTAGAACAGGTAGCTATCTTTTGTATTTATTCTTTTGTAGGGATAATGATTATATATATCATGGTTGTGATCGTATTTGGTATAGTTTCCTCTTTCTCATACGAATTAGTTGAGCCATTTTACTATGAGCAAAAGGTGATAAGCTGCTCTAGACTAGACTCACCTTTTTTGAAGCATTTGCTTCAAAAGTTGAACAAATGCTCTAGTTTATTCATACAATTTTGAGCAAAAGCTTTTACTTTTCTGCAAATGCTCAAACTATTTTTTTGATGAGCATGAGCAAAAGGTTTTGCTCACGTTTATTCATAGAAAATGAAGCAAATGCTCCATATTTTAGAAGTATAAGCAAATGCTCAACTTTATTCATATGGCCCAATGAGTTGATTTACTTGAAAGTTAGTATTTGATTGTATGGTAAGTTATTTTGTGGTATTTCTCCATAGTTGAAAGAATGAACAATGATGTTTTCTATACCACTAAATTTTTTCAAAATAAATTCACATCTTCAACATCAAAATCAGTTCAGCCACTACCATCTGGATCTATAAATTTGTTGACCGAGCGAAGTGAGGTCTATGATTCAAACCGACTGTTTTGAAAAAAAATAAATATAACTTGCCGTGCTACCAATTTTTCCTTAAACGGTTGGAATAGCATTTAACACCTATCAACCTAGGATAGTTGTCGGCTCCAATGAAATAGATACTTGATAAACTGTGAATGGATCTATTGCCTGTGAATGAGAAATCCAGTTTTCAGAGCAAATTAACTTATAATCTTCAGATGAAATTTTGGCAAAACACAGAAATATACAAAGAACAATAACTTACAAGCCTAATTATTTCAAGTAACTACGAACTAAAATACTTATCTAGTTTACAGTTGAAACACAGTGGCTATTGGCTTTACTACACTAATAGCTAATTTTGCACAAAAATTTATATAAAACTCAAACTAAAACATTAATAAACGAAAATGATTTAGAGCAAAACTCCACGACAACATTTGTAGCCAGCCATTTTTCAGAAGAAGGGGAGAACAGGAAAAGCAAAGTTGAAAGTCACGAAACCAACGCCCTGTTCAATATCGATCTCCACAGACACGTCATCAAAAAATTATAACTTATAAGTTTAGAATTCACATTCTACATCTATTCTCAATAAAACTTTATTTTAAAAATGTTATTTTAAATTTTTATATATATCTCGATTTAAATAAACCATTTATTCTGTATTTTGTTAACCCTGCCTCGGTGACACCATGGAACATGCAACAAACATTTACGATAATAAATTCTCCGTCAAAAAGTTTATCCGTCTATTGATAACTCTGACATTTACTATAAAGTTCCATAGATCTCGAATTGAAGATTCGATTCCAATGTGAGAAGAAAAATGTAATATTACAAATACCCCCCTCTTGACATAAAAAATTTTACTGTTTGAAAATTCAAAGAAAAAATTTACATTGAACCTAATGAAAATTGTTGAAATTTAAATTTGAGAACAGTAACAATTTTTTCTAGAAAAACATTACATGTCATCCAAAAATATTGAAAATTATTATAAAATTCATCAATAGCGTTTGTTATATGTTTCCAAACAATATCTCAAAATATAGAATATCAATATTACTTTTGATTTAGCTTTATAATTTAAAGAAAAATATCTCAACAGAAAGTTTAATATGTAGAGAATAGTTTTTTTTTTTTTTTTTTTTTTTTTTTTGAAATTGCACATAAATTTGATAGATAGAAAATTTAATTTTTATTGCATAAAAAAAATTTAGTATGTTGAATGAAAAAATTATTATTATTATTATTTTTTTTTTTTAAATGAATTGATGAATTGTTACATTTAATTTTCACATAAAATTTCAATAAATCAAAAAATGTTCATTTCTTTCACTATTGACGCGGTTGATTTTATTGATGCACATTTTGGAAAACAGTCCGTTAAGGCACTCAGTATGATTTTCAGTTAAGTGTGACTCCAATGTGATGACGTTAAGTGTTGGGCTGATCTGGATGCACGAAGTGTTGGGCTGATACTTGTAGTCGACTGCTGCATACCAAACTCGATACAGGTGACATCTCAGTTAGCATTGCTTCATGTTTGTAGTAGACGGCTGCATTCCAAATTCAATACAGAGTCACATAAATTTTGTATCATATTTGTAATTATACAATGTACATTTCAGGCTTGAAATGACAATGTAATTCTTTTTTTGGAAAAGAGATAGACGCTGCATACAGGATTAATTTAGGTGAGGATTAATTTAGGTAAGGTTTGGTTTTTTGATATTTTCAGCTTTGAAGGTTTAGAGCTCTGCATACAGGAATAATTTAGGAGAGGATTTTTTGAATCAATTCTTTCATGATACTGTGACTGTTCTTCTGAATTCAAAGTTGTGAATGTGAACATGGATGGCAATTACCTCCAGGTAATGCAGTAGTGTTGAAGTTTGAGATACAGAGTCAGCAATAAGCATTGGCATTGCTATTGGTGTATGCTTTGGTGTCGGCTTTGGTATCGGCGTTGATATTGGCATTGGCGTTGGTGTAGCTATTGACATCAGCACAGGCATCGGCGTTGATTTTGGTGTTGGCATCAGCATTGGCGCAGGCATTGGCGTAGCTATTGGCATTGATTTTTGTTGTTGGCATTGGCGCAGATTTTGGCATTGGCGTAGCTATTGGCATTGATTTTTGTTGTTGGCATTGGCGCAGATTTTGGCATTGGCGTAGCTATTGGCGTTGACATCAGCACAGGCATCGGCGTTGATTTTGGCGTAGTTATTGGTGTTGATATTGGTGTTGACATTAGCGTAGTTATTGGTGTAGGCCGCAGCGTAGATTTAGGCGTAGATATTGGCGTAGTTATGTCACACTAGTTTGAAAATCACCCAAATGTTCTTAACACTCTTCATGGCGTTCACTTGTTACTGATTTCGAGATTCACATGATAACTATTTCAATGTTAATGTCTGTGCTGTACCTGTTATCTTAAAATGCTTATAAACTAAGAAGAAAAACTTGATTAGGCTATCCATACAATCTAATACACATAAAATTAATTTTAAATATATATGAAATTGAAATTTGTTAACATCTTATTATACAGTCAGCAATACATAAATTGTGAAATATGGACATATCAATGATAAATAAAAAAAAATCATTCATTTATTCACTGTTCAAATATCAAAATTTAATCCATTCTTCAAAATAGAAATATAATTTCATAACACCCTGTATCATTATCAAAATTGTAAAAAACAAACATCATATCATCACAACAAAATTTAATTTCAATACATATTTCAATAATTTCAGACATTTGGTCTTCTATTCAATCATTTCATAATATATCTGCATTTCATTATTATTTAATATAACATTTCATTTATAGCATGTTCATTTCACATTTATGATTTATCATTCAGGGTTTCAAAATTATTTAGTTTTAATTTTGTTCAAAAATTGTATAAAAAGCAAATTATTTAATATTATTAATCATCGTTTGTTGGATACTATAGTTTATTTCGACTCTTCAATGTTCTAAACACAAACTACATTTCATGACAAAACTTTACTATCAATCATTAAACAAGAAACCATTCAAAACATCAATAATATTTTGCTTCAAAGGCAAACAATATTCATAATTAATCATCATTTTGCATCTATGGCAATCAACATAAGTAATCAACACAAAAAATATTATCTCATTACTGCCTCTCTAAGTCATAACCTCTGTTATTCCTTCTTTAGGCAATAATGGGTTTCCATCTCAAAAAACAATCACATACCAGCAAAATTCTAATCAACAAACCCCACTAAAAATTCTACATACACTCCAGCATCCATTTCAAACGATAATCAATCATATCAAAATTTATAGAACAAACAGTTTTAAAATTAAAAAAAAAATCAATTACAAAACACTTATTTCAATTAATAATATAACAAAACGTTTTAAATTAAACCAATTATTTTTAAAATAATTTAAAATTTAAAGACTGTATAATAAGTACAAACATTTCAAGATTATAATACAAAGATGATCAAGATGAATACTGGGTAAATAAGTTCCCTAAAAAATACAAAAAAGAGAAATAGAAAACTGGGTAAATAAATTCCCTAAAACAATACAAAGAAGAGAAAGATTAATTAGAGCCTATCCTACATGTCAGTACTGAACTTTCATGAGGAAGTATATTTAATAAAATATACTACTATGGAATTTTGTAAATTCCAAGTATGACTCTAATTTGTTATAATTGTGAGCTATCACTCCCACAAAAACAACTGGTGAAGGAAAAAAAATGTTGACTATTGTGACTGGGTGGATAGTTCCTAGATGTCTGTAAGGCAATGTGATAGCAGACTCTAGTATCGGACCACAAAAACAAAAGTATGCAAAAGGTTTTACAAACATTTATTGTTGCAGTCTTAAGGTTTTTATATCGCAAACAAGTAGGTCAGATAATCGAGTCCAGCCGTATGTGGTTCACGCCCACACATCTAAAAAAAATCACACCTACTTGTCTACCAAAAATCCAAAGTATTGGACAGCAAAGAAAAAATAAAATGCAAAATGGGTTAAAAGCCCAGAAGAAAACTATAACCTAATTACATATGGCTTATGGCACAATATGCAATGAAAGATGAGAACATGGGACATAATTGCTCTGAAAAACCTAATTACCTAATATGATACCTAAAAAAAAAATAGACATGATTAAAATATGTAATACATGATGAAAAAATATACCGCAAGCAAACAATTATTTACACAACAATGGATAGATTTTGGAAAAGTTAAGTTTTATCAACAATTTAAAGATTAGGAAAATAAGCTACTATTTCAACTTCTAAAATTATTTCAGAAAAAATACAAATTTAAATGACTATGGACAAGATTGGTTAAGATATGCATCATAGAAGAAATTTACTGAATATTACACAAAGACAGGAAAGAATCGAAAATTGAAAAGATTAAGGGCCAAGAAAAATAGGCTATAGGAAAGAAAAAAGATACAATTATGGACTCTTACCATACGTAGTATTTACGGTCATTGCTATTCTGAATCCCGGCATGACACAGGATTCCTAATCATTGTGTGTTGGGGAATACCCTTTCATCATGTGATTCATTGTCATCATCTTGTAAATAAGCAACTTGAAACAACCTTTGAATACTAGCACATCAATGGAAACTTTGTGTTTTGTTTTCTTCAATAACATGATTTTATTCATGGGTTCATTTGTTTTAACAAAGCAATTTTGCTCACAAAAGTCAATCATGCTCACTTGAGAATGCATTGCATACACCTTTTCAATTCTCAGTTGAAAGTTGAACTCATCAACTTGACTCAAAGCAACATTCATTTTGTTTACATTATTCCTAACCTCCACAGAAACCTGTCTCATGTAATCATTCATTTTATTTACTGTTTTCCTAACTTTCGATGTAGTAATCTGATCCATAGAAACATTCGATTTTTTTACTGTTTTCCTAACCTTCAATGTAGCAATAGTACTTTCTTGATAGTTGACTTTCAATGAAGACAACTCCCTACCTACTTCTTTACTCAATTCTACTGTCTCACTATGGTTGACTTTTTCAACAACAGTAACTAGGCCTACATTGTCAGAAACTTGAATGAGTTGATCTTGTAACTTAACACTACTATCATCCTGCTTCAATTTGTTTTCATATTTCAATGTTTCATGTGCATTTTTCAATAGAAGGTTTATACTAACCTGCTCTAGTCTAATGCTAGTACATTCTTGCTTCATATCATCAAACCTAGCATTTTGATTTTCAAACATTTGGTCTAACTTAGCATTTTGCTTATCAAATTTAGCATTTTGCTCATCAAACTTTTGTGTTAAGAATGCTATAAGATTCAGATCATTTTTAATGTTTGCCATTTTGTAATATGCACTGATTCATTAAAACTTGATCTCTCTTGAACCGACCTCCCACTCAGCAACAAACCATTCATAACCTATCAAGATATCTATCCACTAATAATTTTTATAACCAGGGATTTCATAGTGTACCATTTGGGACATATTTATTTTGTAATTCTGTCCCACCACAGGGGTAACATTTGCCGTGCTACCAATTTTTCCTTAAACGGTTGGAATAGCATTTAACACCTATCAACCTAGGATAGTTGTCGGCTCCAATGAAATAGATACTTGATAAACTGTGAATGGATCTATTGCCTGTGAATGAGAAATCCAGTTTTCAGAGCAAATTAACTTATAATCTTCAGATGAAATTTTGGCAAAACACAGAAATATACAAAGAACAATAACTTACAAGCCTAATTATTTCAAGTAACTACGAACTAAAATACTTATCTAGTTTACAGTTGAAACACAGTGGCTATTGGCTTTACTACACTAATAGCTAATTTTGCACAAAAATTTATATAAAACTCAAACTAAAACATTAATAAACGAAAATGATTTAGAGCAAAACTCCACGACAACATTTGTAGCCAGCCATTTTTCAGAAGAAGGGGAGAACAGGAAAAGCAAAGTTGAAAGTCACGAAACCAACGCCCTGTTCAATATCGATCTCCACAGACATGTCATCAAAAAATTATAACTTATAAGTTTAGAATTCACATTCTACATCTATTCTCAATAAAACTTTATTTTAAAAATGTTATTTTAAATTTTTATATATATCTCGATTTAAATAAACCATTTATTCTGTTATTTGTTAACCCTGCCTCGGTGACACCATGGAACAATGCAACAAACATTTACGATAATAAATTCTCCGTCAAAAAGTTTATCCGTCTATTGATAACTCTGACATTTACTATAAAGTTCCATAGATCTCGAATTGAAGATTCGATTCCAATGTGAGAAGAAAAATGTAATATTACAAATTGTTTAAAATTGGGTCTTTCTTTTTGAAACACCCGGTATAGTGGTATTGACAACATCAACGTTTTATTCTTTCAATTAAAAATTAGTAGTTGTTACGTAATTATAATATATTAAAATATGAATCATTTAATGATAATAACATTTTAACAGCACATCAATATTTATAAACAGTAATCTCTACATTTTTCATTAGCCAACATTGTTTGGTTGAGTCTTAAAATTAATGAAGTGTGATTCACAAACACATTGTTGACGTTTTGACCTCTGATGAGTAATTGATTGTTTCAACCTTTGATTTCATCGAGAAGAAAATTTCAACATTGATGCTGGATTATCACATATATCAGTATCAGCTTACGTGTCCGGTTCAGTGAAAATATAATTTACATGAGTTATAATGAGACTATTCATACTAGCTCGGCCGGTCTGTGTGCGAATAGTCACGTTAGAACTCATGGAAATAATATTTTCACTGAAACTGACGCGTAAACTGATAGAATTAAGCTTTATATGTGTGATGACTTCAATGCTCTATTTTATATGGATTGCCTCATTTTTTATTGTGAGAATCATTATCGGTTTTAGAATATATTTTTAATAGGTAATTGAATAACATTTTAGATTTATAAAGGCTCAAATCACACTTACCAGACTAAAGTCGAGAAGAGACTGCGACTCTAGTCGAGAAGAGACTGCGACTCTAGTCTCTTTGTGACGCAGCATTTGTGTTTTCAAATGGTGACACTCAGACCAGTTGATTCTAGTCTCCGCGACCTCACGACTGTGAGACTGAGTCGAGCCTCGACTTAAGTTGCGTAGTATCGTGAATTTTTAATGAAAGTGATGATTTATCAATTTAGATAAGACAATAATAAGAATTAGATAAGACAATATAGACTTATTTATAATAATTATTATAAAATTTGTTACATGCTAAGTAGTGACAAATGATTAAATCTTATATTTTTACTTTCCTTGCCCTATTACCATAGGTAAGGAAAGTATTGTTTTCCGAAAAAAATTAAGGTACCCCAATTTCTGAATTTCTATACGTTTCAAGGTCCCCTGAGTCCAAAAAAGTGGTTTTTGTATATTGGTCTGTATGTGTGTGTGCGTGTGTGTGTGTGTATATGAGTGTATGTGCGTCTGTGTACACGATATCTTATCTCCCAATTAACGGAATGACTTTAAATTTGAAACGTAAGGTCCTTACAATATAAGAATCCGACACGAACAATTTCGATCAAATGCGATACAAGATGGCGGCTAAAATGGCGAAAATGTTGTCAAAAACAGGGGTTTTCGCGATTTTCTCGAAAACGGCTCCAACGATTTTGATTAAAGTTATACCTGAAATAGTCATCGATAAACACTTTCAACTGCCACAAGTCCGATATCTGTAAAAATTTCAGGAGCTCCGCCCCATCTATGCTAAGTTTGATTTTAGATTCTCAATTATCAGGCTTCAGATACAATTTAAACAAAAAATTTCGAGTGGGAAAGATTGAACATGAGAATCTCTACAATTAATGTTCAGTAACATTTTCACCTAAAATTAAAAATAAGCTCGAAATTCGAGAAAATGTTATTATCCAATTGCAAACTGTTAGCAACTGTTGATTCTATCATAGAGAAACGATAGCATAACTAGATATCCCATGGTATAGGGCGTTTATGTCGCAACTTTTACTGTTATCCCAAGACGATAGTTCACGTAGTTCTTTCCTATTCAGCTGTGTGACGCTGGTAGTACCTCAAATTGTGCCGTTCATACACTATCACCCCAACAAAACAGTAAAAATTGACAATAATCGACAGTAATCAGCTTGAGATAACAGTAAAAGTTTCGACATAAATTCCCTATACCATGGGATATCTACTTACGCTATTGTTTCTCTATGATTCTATTGAATGATTCACTATGAAGAGATTGCAGACCTCGTGGGTCTCCAACGTTATTGCCCTGTCATCAGCTGGATCAAATCTTTGAATAGTAGACTTTTGATGCGCGGGAGCACTAGCGTCAGGTGATCAATTTTCATAACGGCAAGGAAAGTTGTGTGAGTGCGCCACACCAGATTTTTAATAAAGTGAGGTTAGAAAATGGAGTAGCATGGAACTGAAGTAGTGACAATGAGCAAGAAAGTCGTAAAGTGGAGAGACTGGAGTATCGTCGACTGGAGTCGTACGATTTGAGTCGAGGTAGTGTGAGTTGAGTCTGAGGCTGTGATTTTATTATGATGTAAATATCCAATTCCTAAGCGACGACTCTAAGGCTGGGCACACACCGGTTAGTCAAGACAAGAATAGTCACGTTTAGTCAAAATACTTCACATAGCTGCTTGTGACGCAACTCACACTGATTAGTCATTGCAATTAGACATGTCATGTAAAACTATGTGAAGTATTGTGACTAAACGTGACTAGTCTTATCTTGACTAACTGGTGTACGCCCAGCCTAAGCGGAATTTGACCTTGAAAGAAAACAAATAATCCTTTTCATTAGTTTTCATCTAAATTTTTATTTTCTGTCAACAAATTAGATTAATTCATATCAGTCTCTTGGTGGAGATTTATTCACATGTTTATGCTGATTTATTTATTCGTTTTATTCATGTAGATTCCTTTATTTATTTTTGTTTTATTTGTTACAGAGATGGAGAAGAAGATGGTTTGTACTGAGGCATTCTGGAGAGCTGCCTGGCCAGTATTTCCTCTACTACTATACGGACAGAAATTGTCGCAAATTGAAGGGCCAAATCGACTTGGACCAATGTGAACAGGTGTGTATTGTCTGTAGAATTTATTAATATTTACATCGAAAATATACACAAATCATGTGAATGATTGGAAAAGGGTTAACAGGATCAGTCCTGTTTAGAAAATGATTTATACTCTACATAACTACTGACCAATAGCACTCTGTACACAGGGAAACTGCAGACCATAGAGCACCCTGTACACAGGGACCATACTGACCATAGATCACCCTGTACACAGGGACCATACAGACCATAGATCACCCTGTACACAGGGACCATACAGACCATAGATCACCCTGTACACAGGACCATACAGACCATAGATCCCCTGTACACAGGGACCATACAGACCATAGATCACCCTGTACACAGGGACCATACAGACCATAGATCACCCTGTACACAGGGACCATACAGACCATAGATCACCCTGTACACAGGGACCATACAGACCATAGATCACCCTGTACACAGGGACCATACAGACCATAGAGCACCCTGTACACAGGGACCATACTGACCATAGATCACCCTGTACACAGGGACCATACAGACCATAGATCACCCTGTACACAGGGACCATACAGACCATAGATCACCCTGTACACAGGGACCATACAGACCATAGATCACCCTGTACACAGGGACCATACAGACCATAGATCACCCTGTACACAGGGACCATACAGACCATAGATCACCCTGTACACAGGGACCATACAGACCATAGATCACCCTGTACACAGGACCATACAGACCATAGATCACCTGTACACAGGGACCATACAGACATAGATCACCCTGTACACAGGGACCATACAGACCATAGATCACCCTGTACACAGGGACCATACTGACCATAGAGCACCCTGTACACAGGGACCATACTGACCATAGAGCACCCTGTACACAGGGACCATACTGACCATAGAGCACCCTGTACACAGGGACCATACAGACCATAGAGCACCCTGTACACAGGGACCATACAGACCATAGATCACCCTGTACACAGGGACCATACAGACCATAGATCACCCTGTACACAGGGACCATACAGACCATAGATCACCCTGTACACAGGACCATACAGACCATAGAGCACCCTGTACACAGGACCATACAGACCATAGATCACCTGTACACAGGGACATACAGACCATAGAGCACCTGTACACAGGGACCATACAGACCATAGATCACCCTGTACACAGGGACCATACAGACCATAGATCACTCTGTACACAGGGACCATACAGACCATAGAGCACCCTGTACACAGAGACAATAGTAGTGTCAACTATAGTGAGGTCCACGTGATAATGGCAGTGGAGAAAGATAGGAGAACAACGTTGCCGAACCTCTGTCTTGTAAATGCCTTCTACAGATGGTAACTGATATAGGTTTATTTATGTAACAATATTAACTGTTCATTCTCGTTTAAAATAATCAATTATATTTTATTAATTTTTCAATAATTTCATAATGTATTTTCATAGTTAAAATGAAATATTTTGTTAATTAACTATTAAATATCGGGGGATTAACAGAGCTTCGCTCTGGAGTACAAAAGCATACAAATTTTATAACGAAAGAGGAAATTATAATATATATATATATATATATATTATATATATATATATATATATATATATATATATAAAAGCGAAATGGCACTCACTCACTCGCAGTACTAAAAATCTACCGGACCAAAAACGTTCAAATTTGGTAGGTATGTTCAGTTGGCCCTTTAGAGGCGCACTAAGAAATCTTTTGGCAATATTTTAACTCTAAGGGTTGTTTTTAAGGGTTTAAAGTTCGTCTTTTAGCATGTATATTCTTCTTCTCCCAATCTCTTAATTATAATTGAAATTTCCATATCATATGTTACTATAGAACTATAATCTAGATAGAGTACCTCTTCGAAACAGTTGTTAACTGGCAACTAAATTAATAATTTTGTCAGGTTGGCATTAAGTTGATTTGACTTTGTTAGGTTGGCACCAAGTTGAAGATTTGAATGCAGTTATCGCGGAAAAATTGATTGGGCACTTGCTACTTCAATCCTGGGAGTAGTATATTACTAGCCGTCAGGCTCGCTTCGCTCGCCATATCCGTTTAGCCAGACGTTTAGTCTGGCCCCCGACTGGATTGTCCTAACATATGATAAAAATGCTCAAATGAAAAATGCAGGCGAGCGAAGCGAGCCTGCTGATTTCATTTTTGGTCGATCCAGTCGGGGGTCCAGGGGGCGGAGCCCCCTGTCTAGACGGATATGGCGAGCGAAGCGAGCCTGACGGCTAGTAGTTTAGAGAATGATATACTATGTTTGCTACAATATTTGTTAATGTACTATTTACTATTCTACACTAATAGTATCTATTTACTATTTTGGACTTTAAAAAATTTAGCCCAAAATTCACTACTATATTACGATGAAGTTTTCACTTGAGAATTACTTCTAATTTTACTATCCAAAAAAGGAATGTTATTCATACACTATGAACACTGAAAATGGTCATTGCCTATACTATGTCTCATCACTTTATTAACAAAATACTACCATAGAGAAACAATAGCGCAAGTAGATATTCCATGGTATAGGGAATTTATGTCGCAACTTTTACTGTTATCTGAACCCGATTACTGTCGATTATTGTCAATTTTTACTGTTTTGTTGGTGTGATAGTGTATGAACGGCACAATTCGAGAGACTACCAGCGTTACACAGCTGTATAGGAAAGAGCTACGTGAATTATCGGCTTGGGATAACAGTAAAAGTTGCGACATAAACGCCCTATACCAAGGGATATCTACTTACGCTATTGTTTCTCTATGATACTACACATGTAAAGGCCAACAGCTGTGTGCATCTGCTAAAAAATGTTTTAGTGTTGAAGAATTAAAAGGCGAAATTGCTCGCTTAATATAATAGGATTCTACATTGTTAAAAGACGATCTGGCAACAGAGGAAAGCGAGAAAGAAATAGCGCTATCCGCTTTGTTGAATGATAGACAAGGATAGCAATACCATTGCTAATCAAACACTGCCATTATAACGTGGACCTCACTATAGACCTGGTCATTAGTTACGGCTACTAAAAGTCCCTGTGAGAAGTGGTTTACTGCTGTGACCCCGTGTAATGGCGTTTTGTCGCTAATGGCTGCTACTAGTGGACGCCTCTATTGTTCCTGTGTACAGGATGCTGAACTAAATTAGAGCTACATTGTAAGAGCATTTGAAACTGATTTTAGTGTTATTTGCAGGTTGACGCCGGGCTAAGGTTTGAGAACAGAAAGCAGAAGTACCAGTACATGTTTGTGGTGAAGACCCCAAAACGCACCTATTACCTGGCCACTGAGACTGAGCTCGAGATGAACAAATGGGTCGACTGTATCTGCCAGGTGTGCGGACTCAGGGCTTTCCTCAACGAAGAGAATAACTGTGAGTCAATCTTTCAAGAAAAATGTGCAATTTCGCTTTAATAAGTTAGTTGAGATACAATAGTTATTTGTATATCTAGAGTGAAAAGTACGACTTTTTCTCCCTGAGGGAAAAAGTTTGAAGCCCGAGGCGAAGCCGAGGGCAACAATTTTCCTGAGGGAGAAAATGTATTTTTTGCTCGTGATGTACACAACATTTCTACATTTTTTTATAAAAACTGCAATTAAAATCATTTTTATAACTTACGTATTGGTGACAATGTTTCCTAACAACATAACCTAAAATCTAAAACCTAAAAACCGGTCGGCTGATTGGCACTGCCAATAAAATCATTTTAATAACTTACGTATTGGTGACAATGTTTCCTAACAACATAACCTAAAATCTAAAACCTAAAAACCGGTCGGCTGATTGATACTGCCAATTGCGCTATCTATCGGCAAAAGTTGTAACAATTATATCAGCTGAGCGGCTACCAAAAATGGCTGACTCCAGATCACGCGTTTCAGATTTGAATTGCAGATCAAAAATATTTGTTGGCTGGTATTTTGAATACAATAGAATATTTTAAAAATTGTATAAATTTGTATCGTCTACTAATATTAAGAATATAATAATTATCATACAAACATATATTTCATGAGTTGATCAAATTTCTTGTTGTGGTATTGAATTCAGTTGACTCAATGACAGACACCTCTATTACGCTTTCTCATCTGAGCTTAGACCTTCTAACCTATTACAATGTAAGTTTTAAAATAGAGATGCTTCCCATGTAATTTAAATGGAGTCACTTTTCCTCCCTAGGGAGTTTTTCTGTTTTTTACTACCGAGAGCGAAAAAGTGACACTTTAGTATTATGTTTCATGGAGTAAAGTAAGTACTTTAGACAGTAGGTGGAGGAAAAGTAAGTTATAAGATACTAAGGTGCACTTGAGTCTGGTTTTCACTAGTAGAGTTAGTGGTCGAGTAACTGGTATACTAACTCTACCGAGCTAACTCTACTGTACTTACTTGGTCGAGTTTTCACTACAATTGAGAATAGTAGGTAAGTGTGTTGTCTAGTGAACAGAACTAACCTTCAAATGTCAATAGGGAACATTCATTATCGCCGTTCAGCCACAAAGGTTGAGAAGTGCTGCACTCGACGCAGCATGTGTTTTCAAATGGTAACACTCAGACCAGTCGATTCTAGTCTCCGCGACCTCACGACTGTGAGACTGAGTCGAGCGTCGACTCGACATGTTGGTCGAGCCTCGACTTGAGTTGCGTAGTACCGTGCATTTTTAATGAATGTGAGGCTATGTTTTATTAAAGTGATGTTTTATCATTTTAGATGAGACAATAATAATAATTAGATAAAGCAATATATACATAACAATCATTATTAAATTTGTTACATGCTAAGTAGTGACGAATTAGATCTCATATTTTTAATAATGTGAGGTTAGAAATGGAGTAGCATGAAACTGAAGTAGTGACAATGAGCAAGAAAGTCGTAAGGTCGAGAGACTGGACTCGTACGATTTGAGTCGAGGTAGTGTGAGTTGAGCCTTAGAATATAATAGTACAAGGTCATAAAAATATCTTTTTCTATTATTTCCTCATTTGTCGTTTTAATTCAACAAAAAATGTCTGTATTCATTTATTATCAATCAATCAATCAGTAATCAATAACTTCATTCAACACAAACACACAATAAAAATGAAAATACAATCAAAATTCAAATTTCTAATGAACATTCTCTCATGTTTTTGCTTAGGTTACGAATACGGCGGCCACGAGCAGGAGGACGAGCCGTCAATAGCCGAGGAGTCGAGTCAAAACGCAGAGTCTCCACCCGTCTCACCCACATCGACAGCCTCCGGGCCCTACATCCCGCTCAACGAGTGCTTCACGGGCAAACTGCCCCTCGCCAACGGTGATGAGTTCTACGACGCACCTCGCAAGCTCCAGCCGCCTCCCAACCTCGAACTGAGGGTGTCTGAATCCTCCACACCTCCACTACAATCCCCTGTAACCGATGCTGAAAGTGTGTTCACTGACGAGGAATGGGTGAACAACACTCAGATGAAACCTCCCGTCAACTGGAAGACATTCCCGAAACCTTCGGACAGTTCTTTGGAGGGAGATGTTGTGCCACGTTCGGCTACCCTAGCTACGGTTGCTAAACGGTTTACGAGGGTTCTGACCGAGGATGAAGTGGTGGGGGTTTTGCCGGTGGCACCTCCCCGGCCTCCTAAACCGTCCCATCTGTCTCCTCCGGACCCCAACGATCACAACTATCTGAACCTTGAGAACTGTGTGGAGGTGGGTGAACAGGTGGGGGGTGGGGTGACGGATGACATGTATGATTTCCCGCGCACCCACAACGTACAAGTGGACGGATCCCTGCAGAATGCGCCCGTGGCTCAGAAACGTAACTGTTACACTAATTACTCTACAAATAAATCCAATGGAGGAACTGTGTTCCGATATGATTTCGACCATCATCATCAACCGCAGAGTTTGGACGCATCGGAACCGGTATCGCCGAACGTGTCGGAGAGCTCGTCAACAGCGGCAGCCCAATATTCTAACCTGCCCTCCCCGTTGACTCCTTCACTACCTACGCCGCCCCCCGGGGGTGGGAATGGTGGATTTGTGGTGCCGCCTCCGTTTGTGAATCGTGGATTGAAACCGCAGCGACGGAATCGGTCGGGCTCGGTTACGTCCAACGATGGACCGTCGCCTGGGGTGGTTGGCGGTGTGACCCCTGGGGGGGCAGGGGTGGTGGGGCCCCCCAATGTGGACCGTGCCCTCAAACCGACACCAGTCGCTAGGAAGAAGTACGATGTGCATCTGGATGAGGGTGGGTGGTTGTTTTTTCATCTTCACTGTTTTTTTGTCATGTTCAATGAAATCAAACAACACGAACAGCTCTAGTTGAATGTCTTGTCCTCCAGAGAAAGGTATAGCTAGGTACAGTCACCTGACCATTCCGAGTTGAAAGCAAGTAGAATGTCCAAGATGGATTGGAATACGTTATGTAGTTATGCAATGAGTCTTATCAGCCCCAGAGACTATTGTCAGAGTATAGGAAATGTGTTAATAAATTTTAACAATTCCTATACTCTGATAAGAGATTCTGGGAAGCTTTTAAAACAAAGTGTTGCAAAGCTGGACCTAGACCTACTATTCCAGCGTTGCAAGCTCGTTTGGCATTCATTGCATTCAACTATATGATATTCACGTTATTAAGTCAGTGGAAAAGGTAGGATGGCATAGTTGTCATTTCTCTTTTTCCTTTGTCTTCTTTAGCATACAGCTGCGATTCAAGTATATCTGATATAATACAAGTTGTTTAGTCTTGGTAATAATGAACGTTGTAGCTAAAAAATTGATTGCTTCTCAGGAAAATACCTGCTATCATGAATAGCGATATGCAGTTATTGCAATGTTCAGTTAACTGTATTGTAATGGGAAATTACTCATATCTCAAGTTATTACAACGAATTAGGTACGGTACTTGCACATGGAAATAGCGGCAATATTTGCATGCCAACTATTTCCATTACCCACTAGTTCATCATAGTTTCTCATGATATTGGAACTGATTGGAATTATTGCTTACTACAAAACAGAACAAAATAATATTCAAGAATTAAGTGGGGTGAAAATAAGTGGAAAATAACTTTGAACCCACATTTTAATGACCAATGCACACTGCAACAGACTATTTCAATGGTCAAGAAAATAAATCTTTTCATGATTTAATGATAAATGTTCATAATATTGATATTGAATATTCCGGTGATTCATTATATCTCTTAATAGCCAACAAACGATTTGGCAACAGTGCAGAGGTGGAAAACGATTAGCTATGTCTAATGACAGACTAGAGCCCGGTTACACAAAAGTCGGTTAGATTTAAATCGTGATTAATTTCACGAGAACCAATCATAGAAGACCTTTTGAAAAGACGGCTTCTCTGATTGGTTCTCGTGAAATTAATCAGGATTAAAATTCAACCGGCTTTTGTGCAACCGGCACTAGGTTTTTAAACCAATGTTGCTGAATATATTGTGAAACTCCCTACTATAAGACTGCGCTCATTGTGAACATATAGCCTTGTACAGATACGTTATTGAACAGATAGTTTGTTGTAACTTAATTGGTAATTTTATCTCAGAGTTCACACCTGTAGAGGCTTTATCAAGATTCTAATCTACCAGATTTGAGAAATCTGAATGTTTTCCGTTTCTCAGGCTACTATAAGGGATCAGAAGTTGGCTTGAAAATCAACTTAAGCGATCTCTAGTGGCAAAACTTCCCTATGGAAATTTCACTTCTTCTCCATGGAAGCATTAATGTTCGAGCTTATGTCAAATTAATTTGAAGTGATAATACAAATAGTATCATTTGAATTTAGGAGCTCAGCCTCTGTGATCTTTTAACACGGAAACGCTACTGTTCGATTTTCTGGTCTTCTATAATATTCATTTATTCATAGACAATAGATACAATGCAGGAAAAAAACAACAGGCATTCGCCCAAAACTGCTTTAAACCTTAATTTGGAATACACAGTCTAGAGGTTATGTAAATGATAACTATTTTGAGTCCAAAAAATGTATATACTACAATAATATTTGTTCTCCTTTTTTAAAATCTATTTAATCCAAAACGTTTCGGGTTTTTATTTTTCAGGCTCAAGCCCCGGCGCCCTAGTACTATGCGCACCACCGGGCGGACGACGCAACAGTGCAGTTGCCAACAAATCGACTACAGTAGTTGCCAACAAATCGACAATGTTGCCAACAACCACAGCGGTTGGCAACAAATCAGCGGTGTTGCCAACAAGCACAGCAGTTGGCAACAAATCTGTGGTGTTGTCAACAGGCACAGTGGTTGCGATCGGCGATTATGGCTCGCTGAAGGTGGGGGGGAGCAGAGGGGGATCGGGGCGAGCGGCCCCCACCCCGTCACCGCCCGTAGCGGGGCTGATGCTGCACTTGCTTCAGCCTAGGCGGCACTCGGATACCTCTGAACCGGATTTGCGGAATAGTGATCATGAGGTGAGTTATTATTCATATTTATTAAGTTATTATTCATATTTTATTAGTTATTTATTCATATTTATTAGTTATTATTCATATTTATAGTTATTATTCATTTTCATTAAGGCTGTGCAAAGGCTAAAAATATACTTTCTACTGGTGATATTTTTCAAAGTTTTTCGATTTGTATACTATCAAGCTACTCAACTAATAGTTATTTGTGCAACTAGTGCGCAAAGTGACAGTTTGCTGCACCGAAGGAAACGTTTACTCGGAATGGTTTCTTGAGTGCAGCAGAGGAACTTTGCGCAAGTATTTCACATTAAATTTTTCCTACAGTTACCATTGAATATGAAAAGTGGGTAATTATGGGTAAAATTCCCTGAAATCCATCAAATGTTTTTCTGTGTAATTTTATTATTAATAAAAACCTTAATTCATTTAAAATTGAATAATAATAATAATGTAGTAAATGAATGAAGGCGGCACTCATGTGGTGGCTGTCGCTGTCATCGTTGTCCATTCTGCCATATTATAACGTGCACCACAGTCAGTGTTACCAACTTAATTTTGATTTTCGTGCACTGATGCTCCATATAACCTACTAACTATTTTGCGTTGTCATGCTGCAAATCTGGAGTACGCAAAGTATTACTTTGCGCACTAGAGCGGAAAAGTGATTCTTTGCGGCCTGCAATCAGTGCACAAATGGTCACTTTTCAGGGTATCTGTAGGAAAAAGTTATTTTTGGTCATTTTTAGTAAATTGATTAACTTTCTCAAAAATTGATATTTTCAGAAAATGTTTGTTTTATCAGATCAACAATACCATGAAGGATCTATCCTCTAAATATCATGGATTTATCTTTTACCGAGCTTGAAATGTTCTGTCCCAAAAAATTAAACTTTAGGCGCTCATATCTCAAAAAGTAATGATCGGAAAAAAATGTTTTCCTGAGAAAACTTTCATTTTTATAGCTTGATAGTATACAAATCGAAAAGCTTTGAAAAATATCACCAGTAGAAAGTTTATTTTTAGCCTTTGCACAGCCTTAATACCGGGTGTTACAAAAAGAATGACCCAATTTTAAACAGTTATATTTATTTTATAAAATTGTTCCACAAACCAATTTTACATCAAATTACTCACAGAAGTATCAAGTTTATGATGATGTATTATAAGTGTTCTATGTGCCCTCCTTTTGAGGCTCGGACGACATCTAGACGGTAGCCAAATTCATCCCAGACTGTTCGCAAGATTTCTGTCCTCTGGGACTGTAGCCACTGCATCAGTTATCCTGGTTTTTAGCTCCTCAATATCATTTGCTAGGGAGGAACATAAACACGATCTTTAAGGTTGTTCCTCCCTTAGCACTTGATATTGAGGATCTAAAAACCAGGATAACTAATGCAGTGGCTACAGTCCGAGAAGACAGACATCTTGTGAACAGTCTGGGATGAATTTGGCTACCGTCCAGATGTCGTCCGAGCCTCAAAAGGAGGGCACATAGAACACTCATAATACATCATCATAAGCTTGATACTTCTGTGAGTAATTTGATGTAAAATTGGTTTGTGGAAACCATTTTATAAAATAAATATAACTGTTTAAAATTGGGTCATTCTTTTTGAAACATCCGGTATTTAGAATACTTTCAACACAACATATTTAAAGAGTGAGTTTCACTTTCAATTGATAGTAGCAGGACCTCCTATATACTACTGGACCTGAGCCTAAAAAAAATGGCCGCTTATGTGGTGGTCTTATAGGAATTCCTACTGAGAAAAAAATCACTAATCAGCTTTTAGAGAGCGTCTCAGTTTGTCTAAATCTCAGTTCGTCTAGTTCCCGTTTAAAAATATCATTGCCAGCCACCACCTACGGCGGCCATTTTTTTTTTTGTAGGTGCTGGTCCGGTATATAGGAAGTCCTGATAATAGATATTTAAGTCACGTGACAAAAATCACCCTCATAATGTTGCTGAGAAACTGAAAACTAGGAATAATATTCTACAATATCTCTGTGGAACAACATGGGGTGCATCAGCAACATCTTTGCGCTGTTCTGCCCTAGGACTAGTATACCCCACAGCTGAATATTGTGCAGCTGTGTGAATAAATAGTGCCCATGTGAATAGAGTCAACACATAGCTGAATAATTCCATGCGACTTATTTTTGGGATCATTAGAACCACGATATTTAGATGAAAATTCTTCTTCTATATACCGTGATTAGAACCACATATTGTTTGCCAGTTCTCAGCAGCATTGCTCCACCAGATCTGCAAAGATCTTTTGCTCTTGTTCGTAAGTATAATAAGATGAAAAATGACAGAGCACCCCCAATCCACAGAGATCTTCTGGAGCTCGGTAACAGGCTGAGGTCAAGGCGCCTTCTCATGCGCTTGGCTGAGCAGATAGATCGTGAGAATTTCACTGTCGCTGATAGCTGGGAGGAAGAGTGGATGGACAGTAGATCTCAGTGTGAGTCTGGGGTATTCTGTTGGGAGGAGTGTAGCTGGGTTTGATCTGCCAAGGCGAACATGGACAGCACTCAGCAAGATTAGAACTGGGCACGGAAGATGTAGAGAGCATCTCTTAGAGACTGGGGTAGATTGTCCTCCTGTGCTTGTGACTGTGGAGAGGCTAGACAAACAATGAATCATATCATCCGACATTGTGATATTCGAGCCTATCAGGGCAGTTTTGATGATTTTATAGCAGCTTATCCACAAGCCATAGGCTACAAACTGACCTGGACATCCAAGTTTAACATGATTATTTCCTTGTGCATGTATACACTTTCCTTCGTCATATATTTGTATTTGTATGTTAGAACCTAGATAGATAGTTTTATTTTATTACAGTAGAACGTCAATAATCCGGATTAATTGGGACCGGACCCCATCCGGATTATCGAAATTACGTTGAAAAAACGGTCAGCACGCACTATTCAAGAAACAAAGCTGTTAAAATTGCATATACAGTATTCAATTATTGGTAGGTAGAGTATAAGGTAATATATACATTAGAGCCATTCTCCCGTCGCCCGCTCTAAAGTAAGGAGCTTAGCGCCGAGGGCAGAAGGTACGAACATTTTATTTCTTGCCAGAGACGAATCCGGATTATTGACGGTCCGGATTTTTGACGTCCGAATTATCGACGTTCTACTGTATTTTTTATGACGCTGACAAAGGTCAAAGGCCTGAATATATTTATGTGTGTTTCTATGTATTTGCCATACGCTAATAATAATAAAAAGTCACGTGGCCGGGAAGTAACCGTTTGCAGCTCGAGCATGATGTTTCCAGTCGAGGCCTTAGCCGAGTCATAGAAAAACCGACATGCAACTTGAAATCATCGCTACCTTTCATTTTTTGTAAGATTGAGAAACTAGTTTCGGTTGATACATCGTTATCTATATCTAGTGAACTCTTTTACTAAGGTTACGAATAAATGTAATGGTAATTTCTGTAAACTCAACAACTGATCTTGTGATCTATTGAAATTTAGTTGACAACTCATAAGCTTTGAGTTGAGCATGATTTCTCAAACTTCATGCCCGGTTGCACAAAAACCCATTAAATTTCAACCGTGATTGAATGGCTCGAGAACCAATCAGAAAAGGCTTTTTTGAAAAGAAGCCTTTTCAAAAATTCCTTCTCCGATTGTTTATCTTGGCATTTAATAATGACGGTCGAAATATTAGACAGGCTTTTGTGCAACTGAGCCCTAGATTGGGTAAACTTAGGGTAAACTAGGTGGGTAAACTTATGCTCCCATTATTATTATTATTATTAGCATTATTTTCAATTATAATTCAGTACGATCTTTGTAATCACTTATAATTGAACAAAAATTCAAAGTTAATACTGTGTAAACCGATTAGCAACCATTGAACCGACTGAAACCATTTATTGATCAGCTTTTTAATAAATGCAATTTCTCATCAATTTCCATCTGTAAACTTTGTGATTTGAAAGCAAATAACTAAATGAATGAATGAATTGAATTACAGATGCTACAGATGTACAAACAAGGTGACCTTTGGCTTTCGAGCAACCCGCATCTGATTGGCTCAAAACGCTGGGACGAAATCGAGTATCTTGATTTGGATCTGAATTCGGCTGACTACAGCGGAACTGGAACAGCCAATAGGAAAGCGGGACCCGGAATGACGTCACAGGTTGCCCCGTCAACGCCTTTTACGCCCACTGTTTACAAAACGGTTGATTTCCTCAAAACGGAAGCGTTCAATCGCACTCGACAGTCTGTGGAGGCCGAACGGAAACACCTATGACAAGTAACGGTTAACAACTGGTTGACGTTGATCATCTATCTAGGTAATTTAGTTGGAATTTCAAGTTACGTTTTGGTAAAGTTGTTGAGAATCAACGTTTAACTGTTCAACGTTGATCAACGGTCAACTGGTCAACGTTGATCAACTATTAGAGTTAATTCTATCGGAATTCGAAGTTACTTTTGAGTTGAAGCTGGTTAACTGTTTTATGTTGATCAACCATCTGTAGTCTGTGAAAACCTTAGTTTGCCCGTGCTGCAAGGGACTAAATGGTTAAATGCTATTTCAATATCTTTGAAAATATAACAATAGTTATTTGTGTATCTAGAGTGAAAAGTACGACTTTTCTCCCTGTGGGAAAAAGTTTGAAGCCCGAGTCAAAGCCGAGGGCAACAATTTTCCTGAGGGAGAAAAAGTATTTTTCGCTCGTGATGTACACAACATTTTTCCTCCATCTACATTTTTTTATAGAAACTGCAAATAAAATCATTCTAATAACTTATGCATTGGTGACAATGTTTCCTAACAACATAACCTAAAATCTAAAACCTAAAAACCGGTCGGCTGATTGGCACTGCCGATTGCGCTATCTATCGGCTAAAGTTGTAACAATTATATCAGCTGAGCGGCTACCAAAAATGGCTGACTCCAGATAACGCGTTTCAGATTTGAATTGCAGATCAAAAATAAAAGTGGCTGGTATTTTGAATAGAATAAAATATTTTTGAGATTGTATAAATTCTTATCGTCTACTAATATTAAGAATATAATATCAAAAAACATATACTTATTTCATGAGTTGATCAAATTTCTGGTTGTGGTATTGAATTCAATTGACTTGATGACAGACACCTCTATTATGCTTTCTCTTCTGAACTTAGACCTTCTAACCTATTACAATGTAAGTTTAAAAATAGAGATGCTTCCCATGTTATTTAAATGGAGTCACTTTTCCTCCCTAGGGAGTTTTTCCGTTTTTTAGTACCGAGAGCGAAAAAGTGACACTTTAGTATTATGTTTTAGGGAGTAAAGTAAGTACTTTAGACAGTAGGTGGAGGAAAATGCAATTTCAATATCTCTGAAAATATAACAAAAGCTATTGCTATGTGTAACCTTATCTAAATTTGGGAGAGTAATAGCACAAGGTTATCTTATTTTTTCTCCCTATCATTTTAATGATGTACTTTTTGTATGAATTGATAAAGTATAATAATATAACAAAAGGAGACGGTTGCCGTTTTTGATCACACTAAGGGTGTGGTCACATTGAATGCGTATATGTGCAAGTGCAAGCTTGGTTGTGCATTAGAAACAAAATCTGAAAGAGCATTAGGAACACTCATACTGAACGCTTGCACTTGCTGGTTGCGTTCAGTGTGAGTCGCTACATTAAAGTTTCAACCTTTTTCAATGGCACTTTTCAAATTTTGTTTTTCGGCTCATGCATGATTTGACGTGCTCTTACACGTATACGCATTCAATGTGGTCACACCCTTAAGCTACGTTTACACCAAAGTTATAAACAAAATTTTTATCTCTTTCGTCCTTATAGATTCTATTAGATTGAACGCGGAACTTGACAAACACATATGTTCATCATGTGTATGATAAGTTATGTTCAATATAATAGAATCTATAAGGACGGAGAAATAAACATTTTGTTAATAACTTTGGTTTAAACGCAGTTTAATTCATCAAAAAGGCCTACGCTCTCTTTTTCGCTCTTTATCTGAGACAATTAGCTCACAGGCTCTCTAGATTCTGTGAAATTTGGTAGCACTGTAGTACTCCATTAGAGCAATGCTGTAATCCAAGCTTTCCACAGACTATAGATATTTTGTTGGAATTCAACGTTGATTAACAATTCAGTTAAGTTTTCAGTTCAAGTTGAAGTTTTCTTCAGTTGAAGATGTTAGTTTTAAATTGTCTTGTTGAGTTAGAACGTTTGAATTATCTAGTTAAAGTCAACGTTTAATTAATTTAGTTGAAACTTTGGATTTGCTGTTTTGAAAAATGGTGAACTGTTAATACTTGATAAACTATTTAGTTGAAGTTATTAGTTTTGAATACGGTAGTTCAGTCGGAGTTGACGTTTCAGTTAAAGTTTTGAATTTGAAGAAAGTTAGTTTCCAGTTGCCAAGAATATAGTCTCATATATTCTATATTGATCAAATTTATAGTTAGTTTTGATGAAGTAATTCATTTGGATCTTTTAGTTTTCAGTAGTTGCAGAAAAAACTGTCAAAATTTATGAAATCTCAAAGTTATATGCTATGAAGTTGATAGTTTTGTTATCTCTTTCAAATAAATTTTGTAGTAGATTTAGTTGAATCTAATGTACTTTTCAATTACGATTGTATATCATTATCTATAACTTATAAAACTAGTAATCATTCTATAACATATCAGATAAAAGATTATTTTGAAAAATGTTATACACTATGCTATACAATAGTTTCAATTTCTTTGCTCAAAGTATTTGAAAAGACATCAAACAATATTTTTAAAATATCATAATATTTTTGAATGCCATCATAATATTAATTTTGATATAGAAGTTTTATCATCAAATATATATTTTAGTAGAAATCGTATTTTCATAGTAATTATATAATGTTTTAGCTGCACATCGACATATTATATAAATTCTATTATATATTTTGTTGTGCTTTTATATTGAGCACGCTATTTTAGAGAAAGTTTTATGGAAATTAGAAAGCAATAACAAATAATGCATATGAAACATCACAATAAAGTCAATTAGATGATTTCAAAAAAGGAGAAAGTTTGAAACATATCTCATTTAGTGATATTTTGGGGAATAAGATTTATTTTTCTAAAAAATCCAAGTATTTTCATCAAGGATTGCATATAATAATATGGTATTAGGATTTGGAGAATTCTCTATTTCCTTATAAGGTATGAATGGTATTTTCTTTCCAATCATTGACGGTCTATGATGCTGGTATGTGTGGTCATCTATGTACTCTACCAGTGTATAGTAGGGCCTCATAGTACGGTAACACATTTTCAATTATTTACAAAGTATTGGACATGTTATTCTCTAAAACTCTCTGACCGGAGAAAGAAGCTTTCTTTTTTTCTGTGATCCTGGTCGCGGTCAGCCGTTCGGCCGCTGGCAGGAAAGAGCGCTCTGAGCCGCTTACTGGGCGAGGTGGCCGTTCTTGGCAACCAGCCGGTGCTACTACTGCGGTGGCGTCTGCTCCTACTACTCTGCCCCTGCAGCACGCGACCGCGACCGCTCGACTTCAGCCCGGCCAGGTTCTGCTTGTCAGACACCTCACTTGTCTCACTTGGCAACACTCGACCTACCGACACCGATCGCCGACGTCTAGGATTGCCACTCACAGACTCATCTTGACGTTCCAGTATAAATGTCTGAGAATCAGTGTCTCTCTCTTCTGATTCTAGTGGAAGTGCATCAAGTGAGAGACTCCTTCTTGCATAAGACTCTTGGGTGGTTTGAGCAGACGATGTATGTGTGACTGCGTTATGTGTTGGATCATAGCTCGATCGCAGCTCATCATACAGCCTCTTCATTTCCTGGTATCCGTCTTGCATGCGGAGCAGTTTGTTATTTGTCTCCCACTGCAGAGTACTCACTTCGGTCATGTGTGCTTCGACTTCCGCGATCTTATCTTCGTATTGAAGCCATTCGGACTCGAATTCTTTGGTTTTATTAATGACATCTTCGCGCCAGTACCCTTCCATCGTTTCCTTTAAATCAGTTGCACGTCGTTCATATTCATTCCGCTTTGCTTCTCTGTATGTATTGAACTCTTTCCTCAATTGGTCAATAGTTTCTCCCTTTTGAAAAGTTTCTGATTCTTTCAACTTCATATTCTTTTTTAAATCTGACAAATTCTCCCTCAGGCTGAATATCTGATGATTTTTCAAGCAAACTTCGCTGGTTAATAGTTCAATTTTGAGATTTTTAGCTTCAACGGAATGGGTTTGGTGTTTAGCTATGCTGTCCAGCTCTTTTTTCAACTCTGAAATGGTTTTGTCACGTGAATCTAATGTTGTGGTCAACTTGACTAATTCCTGTTGCTTGATTGAATATTTTTCTGCAAACTCCTCCTTATTCTCAAGTTGCCCGAGTAGTGTTGATATCTCATGCTCTTTACCGGTTACTTGTTGCTTCAACTTTTAAATTTCTTGACTGAAAGATAAAGATTCTTTAACCAAGTCGGCGATTTCTTCTTGTTTAAAAATTTTATGGTCTGAGAATTCTTCATGTACAAGATACAATTCATTGTTCAAGCTATCTATCTGTTTTTCCAACTCCAAAATTGTATTGAAATTGGAGTGATCCGTGGTCTAGTGGATAGAGTGCTTGCGTAGCAGCACAGAGATTCCGGGTTCAATCCCTCTCATAACCAAAAGTTTTTTAACCAGATCACTCCCGTGTTATCGGATGGTCCCGGCTGAAGTATGACAGTTGTAAGGCCCATTGACGGCTTAAATTATATATTCAGGTGGTGGGACCTTCCCGCAAGGGACTCCCCACCAACAAAAGCCATACGAATTTACTAATTTACTTGACAAACATATGATGTGTATCATGTGTTTGTCAAGTCCCATTCAATCTTGTAGAATTCATAAGGACGGCTAACAAATGTACCTCCAAAGGTGCATACAGACTTTCGCTCTGCTCCGCAACCGAATGTCACTCCAGCAGAGCGATTGATGATCGACCGGGGAGCAACAGTGGTTCG
The DNA here is from genome assembly GCF_014356525.2 of Nilaparvata lugens. NCBI lineage: Eukaryota > Metazoa > Arthropoda > Insecta > Hemiptera > Delphacidae > Nilaparvata > Nilaparvata lugens. Next base: position 14,568,687 of record NC_052515.1, read on the forward strand.
ACCGGGGAATGCGAGAAGATCTAACTTGTGACTGAAGAGCGGGGGCGGAGCGACTGCGGTACGATGGAGGAACAAGGGCGGAGTGTGCTCGGTGCAGGTAGGAAGCGCGTATATGTGTACACAGCTCAAAAATCAACATGGGATTTACACACCATGTATGTTTTACTAAATTTGTACTTGTCATCAGTAGTATAATAATGTGTGTTCTGGCACAACATGCTCCACCTAACCTAACCTAGCAAGCCTAACCTAACCTAACCAAGGTCAAAGGTCAAGGTCAAATTATCAAAAAAAATTGGAAAAAAAACTTGGAAAAAACTTAGAAAAAAATTGATAAAATTAAAATAAAAATAATAATGAAAAATATAAATAATGAAATTAAATCAGAAGGTCTCCCACCCACTCTGGAGTGTATATAAATAGTGTTCACAACAGTGGGGGCGGGACCATCAGTGTTCAGTTAAGAGCTATACAGGACACATCTCGCACATTCAGCTTTATAGAACCTGACGTTTCAGCAAGACTTTATGAATAATTCAAACCCAAGTCCTCTGGAATGGAAAGCAGAAGTCCCAACCACTACACCACGGTGGATATCTATTTACTTGTTGTTTATATGTATACTTTAACAACTATATCCAAGCTCATTGCAGCTTCTAGTGAGCTGTAAGTGAACACTGACTGAACAGTAACTGAACACTGACTGAATACTATGGAATGCTATTATGTTAAATATAACTAGGAAAAAATATTCCTTGTGATACAATGATTTGATCACACTCTAGAATTCATATCTGAAAGCATACATGCTACCCAGAGGATATCTCATTACTGTTTAGATATTCAAGCTCCTTGTATATTCTAAGAAAGATCACTTCTTCTTACATTACTAAATGTGGGTGAAGAGGATTTGAGGAATAAAAATCAGCAATTCATTGCTACTTTTATTAAACATATGCTATTTTATTGAAGATCAAAATGGCAGCCATGTGTCCTAGGATACTTTTTCACAAAGTCTTGCTGAAACGCCAGGTTCTAGAAAGCTGAATGTGCAATATGTGTCCTGTATGGCTCTTAACTGAACACTGATGCCCCCCCCCCACTGTTGTGAACACTATATATACACTTCAGAGTGGGTGGGAGACCTGATTTATTTTTGTTATTTTTTATTTATTTTTGATTTTTCATTATTAATTTTTTTCAATTTTATTAGGCTAATTTTTTTTCTAAGTTTTTTTTCAAGTTTTTCTTTTTATAATTTGACCTTGATCTTGACTTTGACCTTGGTTAGGTTAGGCTAGGTTTGCTAGGTTAGGTTAGGTTAGGTGGAGTATTCTGGGGCATGTTGTGCCAGAACACACAATATTATACTACTGTCATCAATAGTAATGTGTGTGTTTATCCAATCACTGTATGCTACCTCTAGTTTACAGCTGAAAGTGCCTTCAAGTAATCACACTCGTCTACCAATATATTGCTCGGAGTGGAAACCTTAACAATAGACCACGAAAATGTCGAAATTCAATAACAATAGGTGACCACTGAAGGGTCTCTAGAACTTCTACCTGTCCATCTATTGTTTTCGGCGGCCCCGTCTCATATTTTTAACCCCTTGTCTGTGCTGGTATGTTTATGCTTGTTTGATCCTCTATGTTTCCGTTTTTTGGGTTGAAGCGAATTTGAACCGTTTTATCCTTATTCATCGTTAAATTTAGTTTCTTGCATAATTATCTCGTTTACTTCATTGAGTGTTTTGTCCACCACTTATTCGGTGTTCTCATGCTTTTCAGATGGTATTAAGATAGTGGTGTCGTCAGCAAAGAGGATACAGTTCTTCCTATGGTCCATTTCTGTGGGGAAGTCATTTATGTAGATCAGGAATAGCAGTGGCTCCAGTATTGACCCGTGAGGAACACCTTTATAGACTGTCCGTAGAGAGGATTTTTAGCTTACAATGCTGTTTTGCTTCTGATGGTTTATTTCAACATATTGCTTTCGATTCAAGAGATAGTCTTCCAGCCATTGGTAGGGCTCTCTCTCTTTTTATCTTGAGCTTCCGTTTCAGCAGGCCAAGGTCAGTGGTATCAAATGCTTTCTGGATGTCTATAAAAAGACCTGAAACTGTTTTACCTTCCTCCCAGAGTTTGCTGATATTGTTACATAGTTCTGAGGCCCTTCCTGAATCCGTGTTGTGTGCTGAAAGTAGGCTGTTTTTCTCAAGGTATGCAATAAGTTGGTCATATATAGCTCTTTCAATCAACTTTGATGTTACAGGCAAGTTAGCTATGACAATTGTCACTGTACAAGTGATCAGTTAAATAGTAATTTTTCTCAATAATTGGAAACAAAAATATCAGTAAGAATGTTTTCTTTGATCAACCAATTCTCAAGTTTTGTTATTTTACCATATATATTTTATCTCATACAGATGTTGTATTTGTATTGTAAGCTTCTCGGTAATATTCTTCTTGAAATAAAAAAGTAATAATGTAGGATAATAATTAGATATTGCAATCGTTGTCTTTCTAGAAGTATATTCAAGACTTTTTAAGTCAAATTTCCAAATTATTCTCAACTTCTCCTATTTATTTCTAACAATTCAGATTATATTCAAAAAATGTATATTTGTTGAACAACTTGAGCATATTTTTAGCTTGTTGAGTTTAGTCAAAATGTACAGACTGTATTATATAATTGCGAATTATCTGGTCCATGTTCTATAATATGATTATGTAAAATCTATTCGTTGTTACGTTTTTATATTTTAATACTAGGCATGTTTTAACAATATTTTGTATATTTTTTTAAACAACAGTGCTATAGATTAGTATTTTTGTAATTATTGGATATAGTATCTTCTTTCTCTGTAATTAGATGACAATATAATATGATTTACCAAGAACTGACTAATTTATTTGTATTATAATGTAACCTACACCTAGCATATACCGTCCTTGTTATAATATATTATTATGTTGAAGGAATGACCGTCCTTGTTATATTATGTTTATAAACAGTCTGATTTTATAGTATATGTACTCCGTCTAATTTCATAATAATATGTAATAAGTACCCTAATAATCTAAAAGTTTATGATTATTTTTCAACATTTGTTCACTTTTTTAATCATGTTTTAAAGGTAAAAGAAAAGGTTAGTGAGGTCGAGTTTTGGCTTTTAAATACCAATATTTTTATATTATTATTTGCTGATAATTAAATTCTGTAATGATTTTAGATAAATGAAGAAAGTAGAAACACTCGCACATCTGATACTCCGCACTTTTGAAAGTTTCTCCCATTTTGTCGTGCATGCTCATTGTGATGTAATTTCCTCCAGAGAGACTGTCACTTTGAAGATCTTGACTATATAGTGAGGTCCATGTTATAATGACAGTATTTGATCAACTTTGGTTTTGATATCCTTGTCAATCATTCGAAGAGGAAGAAGAAGAAGAGGGGGAAGAAGAAGGAAAAAAAGAATAAGAAGTGGGGGAGGAAGAATAAGTAGAAGGGGATGAAGAAGGAGAGAAAGAAGAAAACGAATAAGAAGGAGAAGAGCAAAAGGAGAAGAAGAGAGAGGAGGAGTTATCAGATGGATATCTTCTTTCTTCTCTCCCTCTCACTCCCTGTTTCCCCTCTTCTCACCCTATTCACACTCATCCACACATCTCTCTCCTCTCTCTCTCTTTTTCCTTCTTCTCTCTTTCCTCACTCTCACTCTTCTCCCTTCCTCTTTTCACCCACTCTCTCTCTCTTCTCCCTGTGTATCAGCCTGCAACGTTCACTTGATGCCATCACATTTGACCAACTGAACGGCTCAACTTCCCACTTGCTTTACTTTCTAAAAAATGGTCAAGATAGGCACATGAGGGACTGAGACCCTTCCGGAGCAATGACAGGCAACAGGTAGGTGTATAGAGAGCCTGTCCATTGCTACTCTCTTCCATTGTACATAGCTCATAGCATGTCACTTGTCTCAGATACTGTAGCCGGGGTCTCCCACGACTCCTTTGTATGTGTAGTGTCTTATTATGTGTCCAATTTAAACAGCAAGTGTATCAGCATAGAAAAAAATCTGGTGTGGTACACTCACACAACTTTCCTTGCTCATATTTGAAACTACGATCAGACTTCTGTATAATATGTTTATATATAATTGTTTTCAGAGTACTTTTTCCAATGTGTAAACTGTGAAATTCGATGATTTTTTAGTCGTCATTTTTTTAAAGTCATCAAAACAGCTGTTCTACAGATGAAATATCTCGACTATGTGTTCTTTTTATGAACTGCTCTACCTACCTACGTCATGCACGAGAAGGAGGTTACAAAGTCCATTTCTCAAGGATGGGGTGGACCCCCCATTAGTTTCCCAGAAAGGAGACTCATGCCAGTTAATAGAGCTGATAAATAACTATACAGGGTATGAATTTGAAAAAAATCGGTCAAGTTATTTTGAGAAAATCGTGAAAAACATGGTTTTTTTAGTAATTATCCGCCAATTGTCTCAGAAATGAGACTCATGTCAGTTGATAGGGCTTATAAATAGCTATCCATGGTATGAATTTAAAGAAAATCGTTAGAGCCGTTTTTGAGAAAACCGTGAAAAACATGGTTTTTTAGTAATTATCCGCCATTTTTTCCGCCATTTTGAATTCAATTCTATTGAATTTCCAATTGACAGATCCTCATGGTATAAGGACCTCAAGTTTAAAATTTCAAGTCAATCGGTTGATTAGGAATGGAGTTATCGTGTTCACAGACATACACACACACACAGACCACCACCCAAAAATCATGTTTTTGGACTCAGGGGACCTTGAAACGTATAGAAAACTTGAAATTAGGGTACCTTAATTTTTTTTGGAAAGCAATACTTTCCTTACCTATGGTAGTAGGGCAAGGAAAGTGAAAATAGTATAAAAGATATCTCATGGTATAGGTCGTTTATTTTCCAAATTTCACTGTTAACTCAAGCCGATTAAGTCGACTACTAACTATTATTACTGGTTTGACCGGGTGAGATTGTAAGAACTGAACACTATAGTATGGGCCGGCTTCCGAGCTCGGGATTTAGCTAAGTTCTTGACTTAAAACATCTGGAGTCAGAAAATTGGCTTTCCGGAACTGGGCGTAGTCGTAGTCCGCGTTTAAATTAAATTTCGTAAAATTAGAAAATTGAACACAACATAAAATAAAGAGAACATAGTGTAAAATTTCAGCTATTTTGAATTATTTAGGAATGTTTCATTTTGTCAATGAAAAACGTTTCCAATTATAGAAATGAGAAAATAAAGATTATTATAAAAACTACAACTACGCCCCGTTTCGGAAAGCCAATTTTCTAACTCCAGTCGTCTAGAACTAAGCTAAATCTGGAGCTCGGAAACCGGCCCTATAAGAGACTAGCAGCGTCAAATAGCTTCACGAAAAAGAACTACTAGGACTATCGGCTTGAGCTAACATTGAAATTTGGAATATTAACGCCCTATACCATGGGATATCTTCTTATGCTATATTTTCTCTATGGTATCACCCTGAATGATTCAGTATCACAAAATGATACAGGATCAACACAAAATGATACAGTATCATCTCAACTTGATACACAACACCAACATTTGATACACAACTTTCAAACTTTGAATGAATTCTACAAACCATGGGATATCTTCTTATGCTATATTTTCTCTATAGTATCACTTTGTCAAATCAGCTACACCGTTGCAAACTATCTCTCTGAGAAAGCTCTCAGATTGGCTGGTTCTTAAGACGTGAACCTAAAGCGGTCCATTCACTACCCGATATCTTGTCCAATTTGAGGCCCAACATTCAATGTTGGATTCGACGTTGGACCATGAATGGGATGTTGGGTCGAATGCTGGATGTGTAGTCGGACGAGTTGGGTCCCAACATCCCAAGGTCAGCCGTCTAGTCGGAGTCATAAAGTGAAAAATTAATGGGTGAAAATGTAATTACTCTTTCTTTAGTTGCACCATACTTTTTGGAATTAGTTATTTTTATACATTAATAAATGTATAATCAATTAATTGATACATGTGTCATACGTTTTTGATACATATCCGAATAAATGCTATTCAGATTTCATGAATGTAGTATACATTTTTCACATACTTTTAGGACTCTTCGCAAGCTCAATTTAAATTTGATGATGAATTTTCCAAAATGTTAATGTTTTCGTATTTTCTATGTTGTAGGAATGAAGAGATCAGTTTGGTTGTGGTGAGGACATGGAATGTTGGAGTTTGCAGCTTGGCATACTGATTCACTCCTGTCATGGACCACAGCTTTCAAGTATGGCTCTTGACTTGTACTTACCACTACTCAATTTTACTTTCGTATTTTTTAAAGTAATCTACGTTTTTCAAGTTAAAAATAGTTTTATGCCGGTGCTCCATTCTCACCGAGTTTGTACGAATGGCGACGAACGCGAGAGTGTGGATGACTACTTTGCCATCGCTCGGCCCACCTTCGCTCCGATTTATGTCAATCGGAGACGAGCGACTCGGCGAGAGTGTAGCGGAGGCCTTAGAGCGCTAAGGTCTTCTAGCTCGTTACTCAAACGAGTGATGATGCGCTTGGCTGTATGTTGAACATATTGAATATTATGCATTTTATACTGGATAAAATCCTTATTCCTTAACGGAATACATTTCTTTACAGTGTCTATGCTTCGGTTCAGGTCCTGTTTAGTATTAATGTGCTCTGACTTTTGTGTGCATTCAACCGTCATTTTACAAGTACTCTGTACTTCCGTTGGAAGGCTGACAACTTTTTAGCCTGTCCCAATTAACTCACATTTATGTTGTTTTGGTCTCCGATTCCAATGATTTATTTATCCATTATCTATGCACATGGTGGAGCAGCGGTGGTAGATGATAGCGGAGAATGTAGCTAAGAGTGTTTAGAAGTAATGCATGTATTCAGATGTGTCAACATATTTTATCTCAATTACAGAATATGCCTGTTATTAAATCGATGAAACATATATTTTCTTGACGAATAAAATAAAATTTATTTTTTTTAACTATAATGAACAGTTAATATTACATCAGATATCAACTATCCAGGCAGAGAATCGGCAACAATGCTCGCCTATCTTTCATCACTGACATTATAACGTGGACCTCACAATAGGCCTACCTGATCGTTTCCGTTTTTACTTTCCTTACCCTATTACCATAGGTAAGGAAAGTATTGCTTTCCAAAAAAAATTAAGGTACCCTGATTTCAAGTTTTCTATACGTTTCAAGTCCCCCTGAGTCCAAAAACATGATTTTTGGGTGTTGGTCTGTGTGTGTGTGTGTGTATGTGTGTGTGTATGTGTGTGTGTATGTGTATGTGTGTGTGTATGTGTGTGTGTGTATGTCTGTGAACACGATAACTCCATTCCTAATCAACCGATTGACTTGAAATTTTAAACTTAAGGTCCTTATACCATGAGGATACGACAATAAGAAATTCAATAAAATTCAATTCAAGATGGCGGATAAAATGGCGGATAATTACTAAAAAACCATGTTTTTCACGTTTTTCTCGAAAACGGCTCTAACGATTTTCTTCAAATTCATACCATGGATAGCTATTTATAAGCCCTATCAACTGGCATGAGTCTCATTTCTGGGAAAATTTCAGGAGCTCTGTAATATTCTTGAGAAAAATGGCGGATAATGACGAAAAAACCATGTTTTTCACGGTTTTCTCAAAAACGGCTCTAACGATTTTTTTCAAATTCATACCCTGTATAGTTATTTATCAGATCTATCAACTGGCATGAGTCTTTTTTCTGGGAAACTAATGGGGGGGTCCACCCTATCCTTGAGAAATGGACTTTGTAACCTCCATCTCGTGCATAAGGTAGGTAGGTAGGTAGAGCAGTTTATAAAAAGTACACAGTCATAGCCAAGATATCTCATCTGTAGAACAGATGTTTTGACGACTTTAAAAAAAAACCATCTAATTTCACAATTTACACGAAGGAAAAAGTACTCTGAAAACAATAATTATATATACACATATACAGTAGTCTGATCGTAGTTGCAAATAATATGTTGCCGCCAATAATTGTCATGATGTTATTCCCCTAAATTATTCTCGTTTGAGAATGAGGCTTACAGTTCAATGAGCAAGGAAAGTTGTGTGAGTGTACCACACCAGATTTTTTAAGTTACTAATCTCTTGATAAATAATAATCTATTTTAAATGTGATGCTTAATTTTCCAGATTTGCAATGCCTTTTATTATTATTTTCTTCAGGTATGAACTGGATGAACTCTTCTAGATTGCTGAAGTGGAGAGATGCATGACAACATTTCTCAGTGCAATGCATCGATGCTGATATGAGCTGGAGGACATCCTTATGTGACTTGAGTCATCGACCAGAGCCTTCAAGTGTGGCTGTTGACAGCTGGTGAGTGTTGAAACATACCTCTCTATCTCGACTTTTTATTCTGTTCTTTTATTGAGCTTAGAATATTTATTGCAAGCTTATAATAGGCCTTGCAGTCTATCACAAAACTGGATCACATATGCTCTTGTGCTCATGTAAGATTTGCAGTACTCCATAGAATAAAGCTACTATTCAACTCACATGTTTTTCGGTGGTGTTTCATCAACATCACTTAGCTCCACATCACATTCAACAGAATGTTGCTTTATTCTATGGTAGCTTTATTCTATGGAGTACTGCAAATCTTACATGTATCATGCCGCTTCCACACTCTTGTCAAGTGCGTACAAATCACGACGAGCGCGAGAGTGTGGACTGCTACTATGCCACCGCTCGCCTTCAATCCCACCATATAGATGTATACAGCGAGCCGCTTGACAAGCGATTTGACGAGAGTTTGGTGCCGGCATGACGAATGAAATGCTGTAGAACTGATGGTTCCTTTTGTGTTGTTGTGGAGCTGCCAGCTGAGTTAACTGTTGGCTGCCACATATTTTATTGAATTCATAATTTCCAATGCAATAGACGCCGTTGAGCCAAGGAGAGCTTGTTCGCTATCGACAATTCAATGATTTTTAAATTGTTATTTTATCTAATTTATCAGTTGAAAATATTCAGTGACATGCTACATCTCGTAAAAAAACTATAATCGTTGAATTTTCTTATAATATTGTACAAGTTTTCTTCTTACTCATTCCTCAATGCTAAATGTAGAATTGTGTCAGAAACTGAGCCGATATTTCATTTATTACATAGCCTCTTGTGCAGTAATAAATTTGTGAATTGACTGCTGATAATCCTAAATAATGTTCAATGTCTGTTTGTGTCTATTGTTGTGGTTGATCACTTTATTCCATTTCCAAAAAAAGTTAATAAATTAGATTTATAGACCTCTATTTGTCTGGTCTCAAAATACTTGAAATTGACACAACCACTTGGAAACTATCCTGGATTGTTTTAATATCAATTATCTAGTAAACAGCGCTGATCATGGATTAAGAATGGTGTAACAACTGATACTAGTATTTCGCTACTGTAATTCAACAAACGAGAGTGGTTGTGACACTTCAAATATTTTTTATTCAATACAGATGAAATGTATCATAGCTGTGATTTTGTTTTCAAGTTCAGTTATTTGCTTTTAAACCATTTTGCTATGGTTTGCAATCCACCTCAAACCATCAATATCACTTGAATCTATTGAAAACATTGCAGTCATTGGCCTACCTCCAAAATTACTTCCCTTTTTTGTCACATCCACATTTATTAGACTTGTATACAGGACTGAAGTTTCATGTTGAAACCAACATATCTTCAACTGAAGTTGTTTTTTGATACAGAACTGCAGTCCTGTATACAAGTCTAATAAATGTGGATGTGACAAAAATAAAACTGTGTTTCTTCAGTTATGGAAAAATCCACAATATCAACTCTCATCCAACAAATTTTATCAAAATTACTCAAGTTTGGTTCACAACATAAAACTTGACACTTTAGTTGCTCAAGCCTAAGCTTCGTGTAGGCTTACCCGTTAACAGTGAAAACTTAGAAATGATTCAATCAGTTTTCAAAAATGTCAAGTTCCTAATCTGTCAACTCAACATATTATCATACTAGTTTATGAAATCTATCTACTTGGGTTCCATGTTTATAGTAAGGTCTGCGTTGTAATGACAGTGTTTGATTAACATTGGTGTTGCTATCCTTGTCTATCATTCGACAGATAGCGCTATCCTTTTCTAGTAACGTTGCCAGATCGTTTTTCAACAATGTAGAAATATAATTGATTATTTAGAATATTCAATCTTAACTATAAAATTTTATTATTCAATAATTGAAACCCATATTTTCTTGACGGATAAAAGAAAAATGATTATTTCAAACAAGAATGAACAGTTAATATTACATCAGATATACCGGTATCAGCTATCCTCCATAGAAGGTTGTGATAAGACAGTGAATCGGCAACGATGTTCTCCTAACTTTCTCCACTGCTATTATAACGTGGACCTCACTATAGGCTCTTATCATATTAAGACACCAGTGGGTCGGCAAGTGTCCGAGCGAGTCGCGGGGCATTAGTTGTTATTGCGCTCATTACAGCTATTCTCATGTCAATAATATTGTAATTATTGTGTTATGGAAGCAATTTTCGGGAGAAATCCTGTTAGCTTCCATGTTTTCATAAATAGATAATTAAACTAGGGTCGCCAGCCGAGACACCAGATTTAGGCGGCCGGCTGGTGTCTCACTCGGGTCACCAATCCTGGTGTCTCACTGGTGTCTGAACTTGCTTTACATTCGGCCGCCAATGGTTGCTCTCTGGCGTCCCACTGGTGGCTTGGTGTAATATGAGCCTCACAGTTCCATGTGAAGCGAATTTGCTGGATCAATATTGTGTCAGATATTAGAATGTTGTCTAAAAGCTGTATGGAATGTATTATGTTGATCAACGATTGCTTTCATAGAAAGCATTGCTTCAGCTGAGAGTACTGTACAAGGTTTGTAATTGCTTCAGCTGAGAATGTATAGTAAAAGGTTTGTAATACTTTTATCTTTATAATATTTTGGCATCATTTATCATTAAGTTGTTGTCTGTTGTGTTGAGTGACCCCCTACAGAGCAATGCGCTGCTTTTTTAAATATTCTTGTTTGTTTGCTATTCACCGCTGTTTTCTCTAGATATTGTATATATTACGGTATTGATATAGGTTTGCCTAAATTCCGAGAGTTATTGCCATAATTATTTGAAATTTATTTTGAATATTTGACCATATTAATATGATTTTTCATAATTAAAATTAAACCTGTTTACCTGTACACAAAGTATCTAGCTTGGCACAAGCCGCTTGTAAATTGACTGACATTTAATTTGACAGTTTTCCGTTTTTTCAAAAACAACTTCTCTGATTGGTTCTCGTGAAATTAATCTCGGTTAAAATTTAACCTGTTGTTGTGCAACCGGATCTCAGTTACAGTATAACAGTTACAGTGATTTTCAAATTTCAGCAAACATAATTGAAGATTTTAATTTTGTTTTACATGCTAGTAGCTTTAAATAAGAAAGTGAACATTAGCAAAAATAATATGAAATTGTAGTATTCTTCGATTAGTATTCATACTTCATATACTAACTAACGCACTAATATCCAGTAGCGAAAATTATTTATAGAATATTATTTTCATTAGTTTGCATAAATTATTAAAAGATTCAGTACATCTTGAATTTGTTTAGGGACCAGCCCAAAAGACTGCTTCCTGATTGTTTCACAAATGATATTTTTCACCACAGAAATAATTATTTGCCCCCGTAATAAACTGTCGATTAGAATAGGCCAGTAATTCCCAATGTAGGAATAGGGAAATCCTCCAACCACCCTCAACATGTCTTTTGGTTGATGGTATATTTTTGGTAATTGATTCGATTGTTTCAACTTGGGACATGTTTTTAAAAATCCTACCTTAATTTTGGGATTCGTATTCACATTAGAAACAGGCTCTCCAATAAGGAAAGTAATTTTTAGTTAGGGGAATAATTTTTGAATTATAAGCAATTTGAATTAAATCTACAGACATTTTCGACATTTTGTAGTTTGATCATTTGACGTCAGTAGTAGAAGGAGAGAGCTTAGCTTGGCATGCTACAACGTGCAACACGCCAGTCGACCGTTCTTCCTTGTCTGTTGAAATGCTAGTGCTTGTCTCTCGCTATCCTCTTATTACTTTTCAAATAGTAATGCACTAATTACTCCGTACATTATCAAGAATATGTTTACTAAGCGCTCCCTTGTATGTATTTTATTTTGGAGTATCTTTATTTGACTGTCTGTATATGTTTTCGAAACCATTCACAGAGCTACAACGGATAAAGTTAAAATATGAAGCATCAAAGTTAGCTCCAATGACTATTGTGATAATTTCAAGAAATGTGCAAAAGTCAGTAGTACATTTTATGGAATATTCCAGAAATGATTGTGATATTAATCTCAATAACCATTGGTTTCGTTGAATAAATTTATCATCGATGGATGATAAAACCATGATGTGTATATTGATAATAGTAAATTATTTTTTATAACCAAAGGTGGGCTATCTCATATTTGGTTGGAACTTGCACCACGGACAGCAATGGACCTGAGAAAGGTCATTATGCATATTATATGCATAATGAATGCGGTCAGTTTGGAATAATTATTTCTAAAGAAGTACTGGTACTTCTCACTTCCATTTTACATAATTAATTTTGTAATTAAAGTGATCCAGACTATTATGTGTTGAAGTTGGGTAAATAATTTTCACTATTAGTATAACATTGCATTTATTTATATACATTATTCTCAATTCAATTTTTACATTGATATTGCGCTAGCTATTCACATATATAAAACTATATAATAATAATAAACAGTACAGAAAAATCAACTCTGTTTATCAATATCTAACTATTCAATTTCTTGTTACTCCCAAACATAAAATATAATAATATTATTGGTTTGAATTTATTAAAAAAAACTATGAGAAATTATTTGATAAAGAATAATACAATCAAACTACTGAGTATATTGAGCCCAATGATTAATTTTCAAGGTGTGGAGGGAATGGAGAAATTCGATGCAACTTTAGGTATGTAGAAGTCAATTTATATAGAGAATATCTGAGGTATTTAATATGCCATGTATTAAGAAATATCATTAAAACATAGTGTGATCAAAAATCTTATCAAAACAAGAACCAAAAAATGTTGACAAAAATATGTATTGTTGCCTGAAAGCAGTGATATGAGTCACTTTAAATGCAAATTCCCATCAGTATCAGTATCAGTGTACGTGTTCTGTAGAATGAATATATTATTCCCATGAGTTCTTATGGGACAATTCACACTCATCCCGGTCGATCAAGGATGAATAGTCCCTTAAAAACTTATGGGAATTATATACTCACTGTACCGAACATGTAAACGTCATTTATATGTGTGAGAATACATAAAAAAAATAATCAAATTTATCAAAAACATAGAATTTTGAAGATATTTTCAAGTCAAGGAGTAAATCTAGTACTAACTTCAATCATTGGGCTCACTCTTCACATTCACAGACCAATCACAGCTCTTCCTAAATTACTATACAACAACTAATAGTAATATCAATAGAACAAAAATCTCATAAGAATTTATTTTCTTACATTCAACTCACAATGAGGCACAACTCACACTCACGCGACTCAGGTCGAGAAGAGACTCGACTCTAGTGGAGAGCATGTGTTTCCAAGCGGAGACTAGAATCGACTGGTCTGAGTGTCACCATTTGGAAACACATGCTCTCCACTAGAGTCGAGTCGATTCTAGTCTCCACTAGACCAGTCGATTCTAGTCTCCATTTGGAAACACATGCTCTCCACTAGAGTCGAGTCTCTTCTCGACCTGAGTCGCGTGAGTGTGAGTTGAGCCTTTGTATTTTATTATAAAGTACAAATATGATATCATTCTTAGCTTCAACGTCAATAGAATATAAAATTTGGATAAACTAGCTTTAATTTATAATAATATTTACTCTGATTAAAAATATGCAATCACTTAATTGAATAATAGTCTAATTACAATATTTATAAAAAATACTCTAGTTCATGTGATATATTCACTCTATTACTGTTTGTTACTATATTATAGAATTAAGATTGTTGGAACATTACGTCTGCAGAAGTCGATCTATATTAATAGAATATCAGAGACACATAATACTAAACAATTCAATATCATCATATATCAATATCATATATTATCATCAATTCAATATCATATATTATGACAAACACTAACATGATTTCAATGTATGTTTTATCTGAGGAATAACAAATTTATATCTCATCAATCTCAAAAAGTTTCAAATTTTCTTCCATGACTGTTATATTGCAACGTCGCAGTGTAGGCATAAGAATCTAATACATGATTGGTGAAAAAGATCAGCTGGTATTTTTAAAAATCTTTTTCACCAATCATGTATTAGATTCTAGGCCTACACGGCGACGTTGCAATATCGTAGGCCGGGGCCTTGTATTAGAGGTGGCTATGCTGTTGTTCATGTTAGTTACAATTAAAAAATGAACAATTTATAGGCATGATGGGATGTTCAATTGAATTTAAATCAATAAACTCACTAGAAAAATGGGTGAAATTTTGATTAGTGATTAGACTTCTTGAACAAAATATTGTTTGGAAGTGAATGAAACGTTTTTTTGTCAATGATTAGATGGAAACATCTGAAAAACTTCCAAATTAACAAAGCTCTTAAAGAGGAAATATAGGCCTACACGAATAGCATTACAGGTAATTGAAACTCCTGCGAATTGATAACTATATTTTCCTGAAATATCTAATTTAAAATTAAATAGAATGATTGTAGCCTAAGATTGGAATAATTGTGTTTAAAACACTGTACAATTACATGCATATTTGAGAGAAAAAATACTAGTACACATCCCTCCAGTTTTCTTGAAAATCAGTTTTCCATGAACCATGTTTAACAAACAAGATTTACATTTTCTCTCATATTCTACTGAGTAGGCTATAATATAATCATCTATTTTACTAATTGTCTTTCACATAAAACGGTTTAGAGTAAACATGAATCTATCGATTTTTATACACAATTATTTCAATAATATCAAATTTGTATTAGTACAGCATGGAACTACATTTCAAACAAGTCACATTATTTAGGAAACAACCTCTAGAGGTGATATAATCAACCAGGATAATCACAATTTTCACAAACAGAATACAGAAGGCACTGATTTTCAACATCACAAAGACAATCAAGAAGCTCCAAGATTATCAATAAATTGGGTCAATAATCAATAATAACTTGTACTGAGTCCTTAATTCTAAGGGCCGTTTGTACAGTCAAAGCTTAAACTGAATTTTAACCAGTTGGTGGCTTAAACTCAAAATGAACCAGATTATAACGAAAGATACTTAATATGGATTTATTCCAGTTTAAAACGAAATTTAGTTCAAACTGACACAGTGAAAACGGCACTCAGGCCCGGTTGCACAATCGGTTATATTTTAACCGTGATTAATTCCACAAGAACCAATCAGAGAAGGCGTTTTTGAAGAGGCGGCTTCTCTGATTGGTTCTCGTAGAATTAATCACGGTTAAAATTTAACCGCCTATTGTGCAACGGGCACTTAGTATTGCACTACTTATATTAATAATAAGTACACATTTAGCTATTTTTAAGGATAATCCTCTATTATCAAACTCAAGTACTAAGCTTGAGGCTAAGTAAAACTTGATATGAATTATAGCAACTCAGCATGTTTGGAAACATTGACTAAATTTATTGATAATCTAGAGACTTCTCTAGTAGAGCTGCGTTTACACCAAAGTTATTAACAAAATGTTAATAACTTAATCCTTATAGATTCTATTATATTGAACGGAACTTGACAAACACATATGTTCATCATGAGTGTATGATAAGTTATGTTCGAGGATTGAGTTATTAAAAGTTTGTTACTTTGGTGTAAGTGCAGCTTAAGGATTGGTTAACAGAGATATGTCGACAACTTGAACAATATTAATGAGTTTCAACACACAGAAATTGAAATATTTCAAAAATAGAAATACTGTATCAACAAATAAGTTTGATTCAAGACTACACTATTAATTTTAGAATACTTCAAAAGCTATTATCCAAATATCAGTTATTCTAATATAATATCATAGAACAATAAATTGTTTAACCTAGTTTGAATAGTTCAATATTGATTCTCAATTCAAATCGAAATGCTTCCCTCTTTACAGAACCAAAAAAGTGATTAAATTCGATTATTTTTCTAAGAAATACATGTCCTATCTTCAATAGTTTTATTGATTTTCATTTTGTACATTGTGGTATGTATTCACATATTATATACATAGATTGGTCGAGTTGAATAGTACGAGAAATTGTGAAAGTATGATCTATAGATTTGAATTAATGGTACAGCAGTTGAAAACGGGATGAAATACTATTTACAGTAATATTAATGAAAATTTAAACTTCATGTCAAAAATAATATCAAAGGTAAGGGATTGAAGAAAATATTATTTACAATGAAAGAAAGCTTGATTAGTATAAACATCTATAGTATTATAAAATGATTCATCTGGGAGAAGTAAGCATAAATTAATATCATTCGAATGGATGATTTTACTATTTATTTAATCTATGATTGCTAAAAATGTGCTCTAAAGTTTTGGTTTCTGTTGGCTGCAAGTCTATAATGAGAATTGTTTTAAAAATTGATACAAAGGACGAGAAATATATTATAATTTAAGTTAGTTTGTACATTTATATATTGATTTATTTCCGTTATTATTGCTTTATTTGAAGCTTAGCTCTATAAAATGAAACTGAGTTAAAATAATTTTATTTTGATATGAATATTTTAATATAGTGAAATCTCTTCATTAAAATAACTTCTGAAGCTTATTGAACTTATTAAAACATTTATTATATTGTCAAACGTATAGAATGTACTCTGGAATCTATCACAATAATATCTCTTTCAATTATTAAAATTTAATCACAATTTTCAATATTTATTTTTCAAGTAATCTAACATTACTATTGTATTTATTTGATCACATTGTATTTAATCGATTTTTAGGAATTTTATCATTGCTATTGTCATTATTAGTTTAGTCTAGTATAAGTATAATCTAAGACAAACTTGGAATTTGAATTGGGAAAAATTATGGGGAAATGTTGAAGTTATGAAAAAACAGTGTTTTAATAATTTGATTGTATGGTATGAGATGTTGTGGTATTTTTCCATAATTGAAAGAATAAGACTTTGATATTGTCAATACCACTTTAATTTAATTTATCCGAAAATTGATTCATATTACAGAACCAGGTCCCTTAACAATAACAAACACATTAGTTCAGCTGAAGATGTTACCATGAAAACTGGTTCTGTAATACGAATTAATTTTCGAATAAATTAAAGTGGTATTGACAATAACAACGTCTTATTCTTTCAATAAAACAGTGTTTTTCAATCTGATAAAAGGTATTCTACAAAACTATTTTTAAAATGATAAAGGCTTAAATCATTTTGGATTTTATAATTCATCTACAAAACCTCATAGTTAATTTGTTTCTGTGTCTTGAGAATTCAGAAATAATCATTTTTAAAAGAGAATACAGATTTATCGACTAATGAAACATACATGACTTTACAAGCGAGCTTTCGACTAATTCCAATAAACTTTAGAACGTATTGTACATGCTGGTTTTTCTATTGTTCAGCACCAAAAATTCTATAGTAAGATTTACTTTAAACTGTCAGCATATTTTTTAATAAGAGGTACTGTGTTGATGTTATTTCTTATAATATTTAATGCCGTTTGTTTAGAGTGAACCTCACTATAAAAAAATCTTCCACAATTAGTACAATACTGAACCGCAAGTAGATCAAACAATTCTGACTATCTATTTTCTATATAAATATTAAGGCACTACTACAACTTCAAATATTTTAATTTATATATATTATGCAACACACGGTTGAGATTATTCCAAGTTAGGCAACCTAGGTACATTTTCAAATATAATATTTCTATAAGAGCTTCAAAAGTCAACACTTAACTGTAAAAATGGTCAACATTTCTATGAGGTACAACACTGAAAAATACATTGACATTTTCTAAATATCTATCCTCTTAGTTTCAAGTTGTAAATTTGAAATAATTCAACACCTAAATATGAAAGAATAGAGGTATTACACTGAACATTGAACTCAATATCTTTTGATAAGACGTCTAACCTAAAATAATATCTGTGTTTGATAGTTTCAGGAAAAAGATGATTTTATTATACATTATAAATTCTCTAGGAGAATGGTTTAACAGGAGTAATAATTAATTTCATAGTTACTATAGAACTCTTCTCTGGTTCAACTAATTACTTTGAATCACACAGTTGAGAAAGCTTGAAATACACAAGAATAAGTTTTGATAGATTCTGAGGAACTCTTCATTTCTCGGTGAGAACAAATCTTGTAAATATCTAAATAAAAATACAAATCTCAGTACCATTTTTTGAATAATTTCATCACAACATGTTTCAACATTCATGCCATTTTCAAGTGATTTTTCACTTAAAATCACTGTTTGTGATTTGAATGTTGTGAAAAATTACTTGAAAATGGCATGAATGTAGAGACATGTTGTGATAAAATAATTCAAAAAGGGTACAGAGATTTGTATTTCTATTTATATTACAAGTAGCCCTAAATAGAAAAGAGACTTGTAAATATCTGTCTGCTCTGACAGGCAGAAAACAAAACCTATTCAATGTTATGGGAGTATCCACACAATTCCATTCCGCCAATGTGTGAACATTCCCATAAGATTCAATGCTATTTATTTTAACCTAGAAGAGCTGATACTCATGGAAATTAGAAATTGGATTCCGCCAATGTGTAAATACTCCCATAAGATTCAATGCTATTCATTTCCACCCAGAAGAGCTGATAGTCATTGGAAATTAGAATTGGATAAAAATTGCTGCTTCCAACAGAGATTTCTCAATATTTTAAACATTATTTCTGAGATCAACCCAACAAGTACTATTGTACTGGCAATAACATTGAATAGAAATTTTATACTTTAGAAGCTTCAAGCGTTATTACATCACAATGTACACGTTAAGCAGAGGGGTAAAATAGTTCGAGTTTTATACAAGACAGTAACCTAAGCTGAGAAAAATTACTTTTATATACAATATTCATGTCTTATGTACCAATATCATTTATTTGAATATAAGGAATAACAGTGAGGTATTTCTGTATCTACACTGCAGAATATTGAAATATTTTATTGTGAATTACACCCGGACTATCAACAAAACTTGATTGCTCCCATTATAGATTCTTTTAATACGTATTGTTTTCTTTCAATAAATTATTATCATTTGCATCAATATAATTATTAATTCCTCTCAAACAAATTTTGACGTTTCCTTTTATCATTAGCATCAATAGAGTTATTAATTTCAACAAATTTATTGCTATCATTATCACCTCTCCAACTATTAATGATTAATTTCAATAAGTGTTGATTCATTTCAATAATGTTTTCTTGGGATATCATAAACATCTCTTCAACTACTGATTTCTTTCAATTTACTTGAACTTTTTGATTCAATGATACCTTATGGAACAATTTTCATCTTCCAATATTTAATCATCACAATTTTCATGACTTTTATAAGTCTGTAAGAAAGAATACAATCATTCTTTCTACTAGTAGCTGATTAATTTCACTTTTGAAACAAGTATCACTTGTAACAATAGGCCTACTAAGTACATAATTTACCACGTACATAGGTACAAATTTGTACAACTACCGAAACGAACCAAGTACATTACGTACAGATTGTACTTGATGTTAGAATGATCAAACTTTTCATGACTTTCAAACCAATATAGAGGGACATTATAATAGTTTTGAAATTTGTTATCAGGGCCGAATTCCATAGGGGAATTCAAAACATGTAGGCAATAATACTCATCAAATTTTACGGAAATCATTGGTGTTCTTTATTAAGGTGCGTACAGATACATGCGCCGCGAACATGAGCAATTCACTTTTAATCAGCTGATTCCAAGCTTTTTATATCTGTATCTTACCGTTTCTGTAAAAATACAGATATAGTCAGCTGATTAAAAGTGAATTGCTCATGTTCGCGGCGCGTATATCTGTACGCACCTTTAGAACACACATTTTTATACAACTTCATAATCTTGTATGAAGTGACATTATTATAATCGTGTAGTTTCTCACTATACAGCAAGGTTCATTCAAGACTGTCATAATAGGTCGAATGGGAAGCATTGGTCTTTTTTATAAGGGATACTGAATACTATAGTGAGATTTACTTTAAACTGTTGAAATCCCTAATAAATAACATCAAGACTTCCCAACATTCAATCATTGCTAACAGTTTGAAGCTTATCTTGCAAGGTTGATAAAATCAAAACAGTTTGAAGCAAATTGATTTGAATCACAATTTAGTGCTACTTACTTTCAAGATGCACATATTTTTGTGAACATCACAGAACTAAAGTGGATTAGTTCCCTCACTAGAAACATTTCAATTTCTAGGACAAATTCAAAATTCCTAAATCATGGATGACTCCGTTTCACGGACGCCAACTGAGCCCTCTTCTCCCACTCCTCCTTACGCTGCTGAATCCTCTTAAAAAGAGGAACATCGTTTTCAGAGTTGTTATTATTCTCACTGACCTCCACCGCATTCTTAGATCCTTTGGGACCTTCCAAACTGATCACCTCAACGTCCTTCTCCTTGAAAACATCCTGCAGGACACGCTGGGGCACAGGACGCTTGGGAGGCTCCAGGATTTTCTGGTTGTCGGGGAACGTCCGACTCCTTTGGCGTTTGTCGTAGGAGGTCTGGTTGTTTTCTTTCAGGAGCACATCAGATGTATCCTTATCTTCAAGGATGTTATTCTTCGATGGTTTCACCACAGAACTTGAAACTTTGGGTGTGTCTTTAGTGTCAACAAAAGCCTCCTTAATCTTTTTCCTCTCTTCTGGCGGGGAATCCCCACACTCATTCTCCTTATCACTGTCTCTTGACTTGGTGGAAGGTTCTGGAGCAATCTCAAGGTCACTAGGAAGGTCACAGTCCTTGACCTTCAACGACCTTCTAGCGAACACCTTCAACAGTTCTGGTTCATCATCATTTTGCCGGGTAACTTCCCTTGACAACGGTTTGCGTCTCATCACAACATCACTACTTTCCAATGCATCACAGCTTCCAATCGAATTCCTCTCCCTGACAACTTCATCATCCTTGCTTCTGTTCTTTCCATTTTGCTCCCCGACAATCCTATCGTTGAACTCTTCAAAACTTGACTTCCTGTTCCACTGGTTTTCAACTACTCTGTTGTTCTGTTTGGTAAAAACGCGTGGAGTTTGTTTCATCTGAGATACTCCTCCTAAAATATTATTATCTGTTCCCTCAGAATTGAACGACTTCTTCCTAGGTGTCAACTTTGTGACAGGAGCTTCACTGTCTGTTCCCTCAGACTTGTTTCTTGAGGTCAACTTTGAAGATTCACAATCCGTCCCCAAAACTTGTTTCACTTGAGATACTCCTCCTAAACTACTATCTGTTCCCTCAGAATTGAAAGAAGTTTTCCTTGGTGTCAACTTTGTAACCAGAGCTTCACTATCTGTCCCCTCAGAATTGAAAGACTTCTTCCTTGGAGGCAACTTTGAAACAGGAGCTTCACTATTACCCTCCCTCTCATTCACCACATCTCTGTCTAGATCTGTTTTCCTGTGGTTCTGTTCTGAGATCACACTTTGCGCATCTTTGATGATTGACTTTTTGCGTAGAATCTGTGTCTGACTTTTTGGTGGCTCACTGCTAGGTTCCGAACCCTTACTGGCTGTAATTGACACAATGGAGTACCTGGGATTGGGTACAGGGCGTGGTGGAATACCTGCAACTATGGGGGTTGGGTTGGAGTTCCATTGCTTCAGTTCGACAACTTTTGGGGTGTTATCAACTGATTTAGCTGGTGAGACATTCACTTCGACTACAACCTCGTCAACGTTTTTATCACCAGACTCCTGAAGGCTGTTCATGGGATCATCATGGTTTGATCCACACTGATCTTCAGGGTCCTCCACTACTTCAGTGGATACCACATTACTACCATCCAATGTTACATTCTTGTCAGTGACAGAATTGTCTATCACTTTTTTTTCCATGACAACTTGATCAGGTTTTGTGGTCACTTGATCAGTTTTAGCGGTCACTTGAGTGACATTAGGTACAACATCCTCCATTTTTGTGGGGCTGGTGGGGGGTGACAATGGTCCTGTTTGAAAATAGTGTTGGGACTAGTTGAGAGGATAACGTTGGACAGTTTCCTGCCATCGAAACGATTCAGCTGGACCTTCATGAATTCAGGGATTTCCACTGGTGCCGACTCACGCTTGGAGATACGTGGTGCCGGTATAGGGAAATAGGTCAAATCATCCGGTGTCCTCTGTCTGGGTTCCGGTTTTGCTGGACTAGTTGGAACTGAACCTTCCACTTCATCACTGAGATCAGCAATGTCCATTTCCACCTCTTCCAAACAATCTGTCCCAGTTTCCTCTGTGGTTTTATCGGTATCCACAATACTAACCACACTCGCGTTAACTGGGATTGTGATCTGATGTGACAAAGGCACTGGCAAGCTTTCATTGTTCACTGTTATCTCATCATCCCAGGCGGTGGTTGGAGTCAGCTTTGTCTCCTTCTCCACACTGACACTCTCAATGATGTTGGTGTCATCAGGGCAACAGGGGAGCATAACTGATTTGATATACACAGAGCTGCAAGATTCGGATTTAGTTTCAGAAATGGGTGGTGATGGATCTTTAGTGGCACCTTCTACAAGATTTTTGTTGAGGGCACCAATTTTGTCATCGAGATTTTTGTTGAGGACATCCTTAACATCTGAGGAGTTGTTGTCAGGTTGAAGATCATCCACTATCGGAGGTGATGAAGAAAGCATCACACTACTTGAAGATTTCTGGGAAACAAGTATTGTGGGGTCCAGTGATTTGGGAGCTGCATCAGAGGTCAAACGGAAACTGTGAGACTTTTTCACCAGTGATCTCCTCTGGAGTTCCAAGTCAATGTCATCAGGGATAACACGGTTGGTGGGTTTGAAGATGTGTTGATGCTGGTGGGTTTCCGATGATGGTGGTTCTGAGGAGGTGGGTGCTGAGTAGGAGACATGCATACGGGTGATGGAGCATGGTTCAGAGGGGATACTGATCGGCTCCATGCGTTGCCGGGTAGCGGGATGGTTGCGGGTGAGTTTGGGAGGTTCCTGTGCATAACGACCTTTGTCATCCATACGTTTCTGCGGCAACTCCAACGGTTGTTCAATACATTTCTGTGGCAACTCCAATGCAGGTTCCTCCAGATTTGCCTTCTTCTTCTTGCCACTGCGTCTCGACAACAACCGACCAAAGAACGATGTGTCCTCCTTTTTGGGAAGCTCCTCCTCACTTTCCACAACAGACGCAGCGTCGAGCGGCTGCTTCCTGTCTGTAGCGCTGGATTTGCTGCGAGACAGCTTGCAGGCAGGATCGCTCCAGCCTGACAGTGCCATGCCCAGTGGTAGTGAGGCAGACTTCAGCTGTGCGTTAGTCAGCTGTGCACCAGTCAGCTGATCAGCTGATGTCGGCTGCTGCATCATGCAAGCTGCATCTGTAAACAAAGCCGTGCAGCACACTCAGTGGCAGTTCAAAGCAGTGGCAAAGCAACAGTTAAAGCATCACTAACACTATTCAGAAATGAGAAGGTGGGTAACATTTAGCATGAATTTATCATCACTAAAACTAGTAAGAAATGAGAAGAAAGAGGTTTCACATTTAGCATGAAATCATACAACTATAGGATTTTCCTTGCAGGTGATTGGTTTCTCATATTTTTGCTGAAAGTTTTGTTTTTGTATATTTATTGTCGTTGAAGAACCAATAAAGAATTTTTGATTTTTTATAGTCTAAATAGAGCAAAGATGGAGGATTGATCTTTGGACAGTCTCATTCTTCAAATTTCCTTCTACTATTTATTTCTTTGGTAAATATTTGCAGTAGCAGAAGTCCTTAGTTCCATTTATATAATTTTCTTAATATTTGAATTAATTATTATACAGTAATAGAGCAGGTTGAGACTTGGAAAAAATATCCTTGTTGCCAAATAGTACAAGATTTCAATTCATTTTATGCAAGCCCTTATGACTGGATATATTCAATTTGACAACACAGAGTTGTCAATTTGAATATATCCAGTCATATGGGCTAGCATGAGACGGTTGAAATTTCGCACAACTTGGCAACACGGATATTTGTCAAAGTCTTTATTTGTTATATTCAGAGTTCAATTTGACAGAACTTTTTGATACAATCTCAGCCAAGCATGCTTTGGATGACTAGTGACAGTAACCAATTAATATTTTGCTCCTGAAACCAAGAGTGTTTGGCTGAAAATGGCTTGAAAATTGTTTATCAATAAGGCTCTAATTTGACTTAGTTGCCTAGCAGCCATCATACAGATTGGTTTCTGTTATTATTTTGCTAGTTAACTAGCAAACTATTAACAAGTTAACGCGATTTCTGTTATTAGATGCTAGTTAACTAGTCAACTAGTCGATAAGTTAAGAAGTTAACTAAGTTGACCAAGTTAAGCTTCGTTTACACCAAAGTTATGAACAAAATGTTAATAACTTAATCCTTATAGATTCTATTAGATTGAACGGAACTTGACAAACATTAAACACACATCTTCGTCATGTGTATGATAAGTTATGTTCAATCTAATAGAATCTATAAGGATTAAGTTATTAACATTTTGTTTATAACTTTGGTGTGAACGCAATTAGTCGTAGTTTTTCTAGCCTTTTAAAATGTCACTTACAAAAATAGTTCAAAGAGATTTCCTCGCCATATTTTAAGAGTATTCTGACTCCCTTTAGAACCAAAGGAACTCATGTTTGAGATGATACTGGAATAGTACTATACAGATAAAGTAATCAGTAGTAATTCAGTTTAGTAAGTACAAAAATATTACAATCTTATGATAGTTATACAAATAAATATAAGAATTTATTATTCTCTGCAAAATTCCTAAACCTTCTCAACTCAAATCCATTAAAATTTTTATCCACAATAATTGATTGCCAAGAAATACACTTGACAAAAAATTATATTTTTCCCGATCTATCTTGCACTTTTCATTTACATTCCCCTTTATTATATTCGATAAATTTTCCTTATAATCATTTCCTACCTTTCATGACAACTTACAAATATATCATTGGTTTTGACAGGATATCCTCTGCTCCTACTCTAGCTCTCCTACTCACCTTTCTTACTATAGTTACTCCACTATCTCATTGTAGTTAAATGAATATTAATCATGGGATAGTTTTCAAATAATTTTCCCCAAGTAATTCCTAATCCTTCTAAACACATTCCCCCAATCCCCAACTATCAGTTTCTCCTCTTGTAGAAAACTTACCACTAGTTTTCGGAGTCTCTCCTCCTTCTCCTACTACTACTCCTCCTCCTCCTCCTCCTCATTCACTCCTCATCCTTCAAATTATCATCACTATAGTATTTACCTTACTAAATAACTCTCCCCAAATAATTCATTATCCATATAAACACATTCCCCCAATGCCCAACTATAAGTTTCTCCTATTGTCAAAGACTTAACACTAGTTTTAGGTGGGCCGTCCACTGGAACCGATTTCGTCCGAACTAGCATCGGCCGAAAACTACCGATCTCGTCCGAATGATCCCCCAACAAAGAAAGGAATAGATGCTCGTCCATTGCAACAGGTTCATACGGCCGATCAATTTTTTGATCCGAATAGAATGGGATTTTCCGGCTCTATCAGGCCGAACTAACTGAGAGAACAATGTGTTCCTAACCTAAAATTGTTTCACAGTCTTGTTTGTTTGAAATTGTTCTGTTTTATAAAGTTGTAACTATGGACGATGAAAAGTTGATAAGTTTGGTTCAAGAGCATGTTCCATTGTGGGATATGCGAGACAAAAGATATCATCTTCATGATGTTCAAAGGAATCTGTGAACAAAGACTGCTTAATAATGAATAACTAATTTAGTGGATATTTGTTGAAGGTGAGATTATTGTAATGAATAACTAATCTAGTGGATATTTGTTGAAGGTGAGATTATTGTAATGAATAACTAATCTAGTGGATATTTGTTTATTCAATTTTCAAAATCTCAATATAATCATTGTTTATGAAACTTTTGGTGGCTATGATAGTAGTTAATTGAATAATTGGCAACCAGCCTACTACTGAACTAGACTGACGTAAACGGTTCCAATGGACGACCATATTCGGCCGACTTAACGGCCGGCAGATTCGTCCGATCCAACGGCCGAACGGATCGGTTGAATACGGTTCCAGTGGATGGTTACTCTTAAGAGTCTATCTTCCTCCTTCTCCTCCTAATTCTGACATTTTATGTTTCATATGATTCTCCCCAAATAATTCCTAATCCTCCTGAACACATTTCCCTTACCATCAGATCCTCCTCTTGTTGGAGACTCAAGAGGGTCTCCTCCATCTCCTCCTGCTCCCTTAGCATCGGTTCTATCAGCAGGCTCGGGACTAACACTCCTCGCCGATCCGTCCTCGTTGACTTCCGGTGTGGCCGGAAGTAGACTGGCTGCGTTGGCCATTTGGCGCATGCGCGAGCGACGTGGCGCGCCGTATGTACGCTTCGGACGAACGGCCATTTTGTGGCGCGCCGCGCTGTGCGACAGGGGAGCCACACTGCCACCCAGGTCCAGGCCGCCCGAGGCGCCAGCCAATCGGGTGCTGGTTGCTGGTGACGGAAATCAAACACAAATATTTAAATCATCCACGCAATCATGATATTATTTTTACACTATTATTTTGTAAATATAATAATAATAATATTTATTCATGCATGTACATTTCACATTAAATATTTCGCATTTGTCAGTTACAATAAAATCATACAATCTGTCAGGTCATCAAAATCTCCGTGAATATTTGAAGTCCAAAAAATAAAGATGATATCATCTTAACTATTATAATATTTCGCTAGGTTTATTTCTCACACTGTCTTTGAGAAAAACTCCAGTAAACTGGAGAAACATCTGTCTTGTAGCCAATTCCTCAGTAGTCTCTTGAATGTTCTTCTATTTGAAGTATCGATAGTTTCCACTGGTAGTGCGTTTAAGATCCTTCGACTGACATGCTCTGGCTCAGCTTCAAAAAATCTTGTTCGATGAGGTTGGAGTCTCAAAAATATGCTTTTTGATGAATGAATGAATAAATGTGAATTTGGATATTGTTGGTTCTATAGATTTCAAAAAAAATATTCTATTATTTCTTCTATTTATTCATTTTCACAAACAAGAACCATACAATGATTGGCAAAGAACAACATTTTAATCCTGCAACCAAATTGTCGAATCGGTTGCAGCTGGCTGGTGACGAAAATCAAACGAAAATACTGTAAGTTCTTTCAATTTTTATCAATTTATTCATCGCTCTTTTTCCATCAAAGAGTAGATTTGAAGGGAATAGAGGCTTGGATTAAGGAAAAGTATTTTTTCCCCTGGGACCTGAATGGTAGTCATATTTTTCATTTGATCTTTATTTTGTTTTAGTTTTTCCTATTACAGAATCTTATTTTGATTTTCTCTCTCAAAATTTGTTATCACTCTTTTGTTTTTTGCAGTGATATGGAATAGTTTTTCCTGTTATCAACTTGATTTTGTATTGTGTTATTTTTACTTTCCTTGCCCTATTACCATAGGTAAGGAAAGTATTGCTTTCCAAAAAAAATTAAGGTAACCTAATTTCATGTTTTCTATACGATTCATTACTTTCCTTGCCCTATTATCATAGGTAAGGAAAGTATTGCTTTTCAAAAAAATTAAGGTACCCTAATTTCATGTTTTCTATACGTTTCAAGGTCCCCTGAGTCCAAAAACATGATTTTTAGTATTTATTTTGAATCTGACTTTTTTGCGACTGCCACCAGCGGACAAAAACTTTTCTTTTGCTGGTGGTGCCTGAAACCATTTTTAGTTCTGGGTAGTTAATTTTATTTCATTTTCTTGTGATAAGTGTTTGATTTATTAATCTTCGATTTGTTACGTTGTTAAATTTTGGCAATAAAGAATTGAATTGAATTTATGGTTTCAAAGACACAAAAACCATACAATGAATGTTCTTTTTCGCTGCGTTTACATTGGTCAGGTTCACTTGCATTCAAGTTTATTTCAACGCTGAATTCTCACTTATCAGTATCAAGGTCCGTGTCCGGTACAGTGAAAATATTATTCCTATAAGTTCTAATGGGAGACTATCCATACTCACGCGGCTGACTGGGAATAGTCCTATGTCCTATCTGATCTCATGCGAATTTTCATCAACTCATTTTCACTGTAACCTTTTCACCTGACAGTTTGAAGTGTTATACTTCAAAGCCTATTACATATAGTTTTCTTCCCCCCGTTACATATTTGGTAGAGGTCCTCCACATTAGCTTACAAAACTAATTATTTATATATTTATTTTCTCAATTCTGCATGTTTAAAACTGGGAATGTTCCAAAGAAGTCATTGTATTTGGAACTAACAATAGCAGCATACGATTTTTTATTTAAAAAATATTACCTTAAATACCGTACACTTTAATTTCAACAGCAGAACACTCATAAATTCAATCACTTGATTTAAAAAGTTTCTAAAATACTGAAGGAGCACTTATTGTGTAGACATGTTAAATCGTATCTATTCACGTTATAAAGTCAGCACCGTTTAATATTAGTTCGCAACGATACTGTAATGTAGAAGAAATGAATTTACCATGAGAGGGAGATGTATCACTGTTGACTAGACTTTTCTTCTCTTGGAGAGAAAGTTTTGATGAATGCCTCGAACTTGGTCCATACGAATCCTGAAAAACAAGATTTTAATTTGAAAAATCAACTATTGAAAATTGAAACCAATAAAACGTTGTCAGAAATATAATTTGAAATGAACATTTCAGGGGTACAATTATGGATATTTTTAAACTACTCTAGAACATGGTACGCCAAAGTGGAGTAGGTCAATTTCCACACAGGAAACACTAAACATATTGTAGAGGACATATTATAAGAAATTTTTATTGTAACTAACTATTGTATGTAATTGTAATTTATCTAATATTTTCTGTAACTGATGTAGTAGTTGTAATATTACATTTTTCTTCTCACATTGGAATCGAATCTTCAATTCGAGATCTATGGAACTTTATAGTAAATGTCAGAGTTATCAATAGACGGATAAACTTTTTGATGGAGAATTTATTATCGTAAATGTTTGTTGCATTGTTCCATAATGTCACCGAGGCAGGGTTAACAAATTACTGGATAAACAGTTTATTTAAATAGAATATATATAAAAAATTTTAAAATAACATTTTCAAAATAAAGTTTTATTGAGAACAGATGTAGAATATGAATTCTAAACTTGTAAATTATAATATTTTGGTGACGTGTCTATAATGTTGGAGGCGTTGTCTTCGTGACTGGCAACTTGTGTCTTTTTCCTGTTCGATCTTCTTCTAAAAAAAATGGCTGGCTGTTGCTTGTATAATTTTGTGCTCTGAGTTATTGTCTGTTTAAATGAATTTATCAATGTTTTAGATTGAAGTTTATATAAATTTTTGTGCAAAATTCGCTATTAGTGTAGTAAAGCCAATAGCCACTGTGTTTCAACTGTAAACTAGATAAGTATTTTAGTTCGTAGTTACTTGAAATCATTAGACTTGTAAGTTATTGTTCTTTGTATATTTCTGTGTTTTGCCAAAATTTTCATCTGAAGATTATAAGTTAATTTGCTCTGAAAACTGGATTTCTCATTCATAGGCAATAGATCCATTCACAGTTTATCAAGAATCTATTTTATTGGAGCCGACAACTTTCCTTAGGTGATAGGTGTTAAATGCTAATCCAACCGTTTAAGGAAAAATTGGTAGCACGGCAAATGGTACGCCCTGGTGTGGGACTGAATCACCACATTTGTTCCAAATGTTACCCCTGTGGTGGGACCGAATTACAAAATAAATATGTCCCAAATGGTACACCATGAAATCCCTGGTTGTAAAAAATTATTAGTAGCATAGATATCTTGATAGGTTATGAATGGTTTGTTGCTGAGTGGGAAATCAGTTCAAGAGAGATCAAGTCCTAATGAATATATTATCTGTGCAGACTAGCAAAATGGCATACAATATGAAAATATTAAAAATGATGATGAGTTAATAGCTGCCTTAACACAACTGTTTGATAATTTTAAACAAGAGCAAAATGCTAGGTTTGATGAGCAAAATGCTAAGTTTAATGCTAGGTTTGATGATATGAAGCAAGAATTTGCTGAAACATTGAGTGATAATCAGGAAAATGAAAACAAACTGAAGCAGAATGATAGTAGTGTTAAGTTACAAGATCAACTCATTCAAGTTTCTGACAATGTAGGCCTAGTTACTGTTGTTGAAAAAGTCAACCATAGTGAAAGTGTAGAATTGAGTAAAGAAGTAGGTAGGGAGTTGTCTTCATTGAAAGTCAACTATCAAGAAAGTACTATTGCTACATTGAAGGTTAGGAAAACAGTAAACAAATCGAATGTTTCTATGGATCAGATTACTACATTGAAGGTTAGGAAAACTATAAATAAAATGAATGATTACATGAGACAGGTTTCTGTGGAGGTTAGGAATAATGTGAACAAAATGAATGTTGCTTTGAGTCAAGTTGATGAGTTCAACTTTCAACTTAGAATTGAAAAAGTGTATGCTATGCATTCTCAAGTGAACATGACTAACTTTTGTAGGCAAAACGGCTTTGTTGAAACAAATGAACCTATGAATAAAATCATGCTATTGAAGAAAACAAAACGCAAAGTTTCCATTGATGTATTAGTATTCAAAGGTTGTTTCAAGTTGCTTATTTACAAGATGATGACTGTGAGTCACATGATGAAAGGGTATTCCCCAACACACAATGATTAGGAATCCTGTGTTATGCCGGGATTCAGAATAGCAATGACCGTAAATACTACGTATGGTAAGAGTCCATAATTGTATCTTTTTTCTTTCCTGTAGCCTATTTTCTTGGCCCTTAATCTTTTCAATTTTCGATTCTTTCTTGTCTTTGTGTAATATTCAGTAAATTTCTTCTATGATGCATATCTTAACCAATCTTGTCCATAGTCATTTAAATTTGTATTTTTTTCTGAAATGATATTAGAAGTTAAAATAGTAGCTTATTTTCCTAATCTTTAAATTGTTGATAAAACTTAACTTTTCTAAAATCTATCCATTGTAGTGTAAATAATTGTTTGCTTGTGGCATAATTTTTCATCATGTATCACTTATGTGAAGTGTATCAATTTTGTGTGTGTTGTTTTAGGGAATTTATTTACCCAGTTTTCTATTTCTCTTTTTTGTATTTTTTAGGGAACTTATTTACCCAGTATTTCATCTTGATAATCTTTGTATCATAATCTTGAAATGTTTATACTTATTATACAGTCTTTAAATTTTAAATTATTTTAAAAAAATAATTGGTTTAATTTAAAACGTTGTGTTATATTATCAATTGAAATGAGTTAAAGGCTAAAATTTTTCTAAAGTGTTTTGTAATTGATATTTTTTTTCAAATTTTAAAACTGTTTGTTCTATAAATTTTGATATGATTGATTATCGTTTGAAATGGATGCTGGAGTGTATGTAGAATTTTTAGTGGGGTTTGTTGATTAGAATTTTGCTGGTATGTGATTGTTTTTTTTTGAGATGGAAACCCATTATTGCCTAAAGAAGGAATAACAGAGGTTATGACTTAGAGAGGCAGTAATGAGATAATATTTTTTGTGTTGATTACTTATGTTGATTGCCATAGATGCAAAATAATGATTAATAATGTTGATTGCCATAAATGATGATTACTTATGAATATTGTTTGCCTTTGAAGCAAAATATTATTGATGTTTTGAATGGTTTCTTGTTTAATGATTGATAGTAAAGTTTTGTCATGAAATGTAGTTTGTGTTTAGAACATTGAAGAGTCGAAATAAACTATAGTATCCAACAAACGATGATTAATAATATTAAATAATTTGCTTTTTATACAATTTTTGAACAAAATTAAAACTAAATAATTTTGAAACCCTGAATGATAAATCATAAATGTGAAATGAACATGCTATAAATGAAATGTATATTAAATAATAATGAAATGCAAATATATTATGAAATGATTGAATAGAAGACCAATGTCTGAAATTATTGAAATATGTATTGAAATTAAATTTTTGTTGTGTTGTTATGATGTTTGTTTTTTACAATTTTGATAATGATACAGGGTGTTATGAAATTCTATTTCTATTTTGAAGAATGGATTAAAATGTTGATATTGAACAGTGAATAGATGAAAATAAATTTTTTAAATTTATCATTGATATGTCCATATTTCACAATTTATGTATTGCTGACTGTATAATAAGATGTTAACAAATTTCAATTTTATATATATTTAAAATAATTTTTATGTGTATTAGATTGTATGGATAGCCTAATCAAGTTTTTCTTCTTAGTTTATAAGCATTTTAAGATAACAGGTACAGCACAGACATTAACATTGAAATAGTTATCATGTGAATCTCGAAATCAGTAACAAGTGAACGCCATGAAGAGTGTTAAGAACATTTGGGTGATTTTCGAACTAGTGTGACATATCTACGCCAAAATCAACGCTGCGGCCTACACCAATAACTACGCCAAAATCTACGCCGATGCCTGTGCTGATGCCAACGCCAATATCTACGCCGATGCCTGCGCGAAGCCAATATCTGCGCCAATGCTGATGCCAAAATCTGTGCCAATGCTGATGCCTACACTAATACCTACAACAATATTAACACTAATAACTACGCCAAAATGCCAATAGCTACGCCAATGCCTGCGCCAATGCCAATAGCTACGCCGATGCCAAAATCTGCGCCAATGCCAACAACAAAAATCAATGCCAATAGCTACGCCAATGCCTGCGCCAATGCTGATGCCAAAATCTGCGCCAATGCTGATGCCAACAACAAAAATCAATGCCAATGCCTGCGCCAATGCCAATAGCTACGCCAATGCCAAAATCTGCGCCAATGCCAACAACAAAAATCAATGCAAATAGCTACGCCAATGCCTGCGCCAATGCTGATGCCAACACCAAAATCAACGCCGATGCCTGTGCTGATGTCAATGCCTGCGCCAATGCTGATGCCAAAATCTGCGCCAATGCCAAAAACAAAAATCAATGCCAATAGCTACGCCAATGCCTGCGCCAATGCTGATGCCAACACCAAAATCAACGCCGATGCCTGTGCTGATGTCAATGCCTGCGCCAATGCCAATGCCATGCCTGCGCCAATGCCAATATTAACGCCGATGCCAAAGCCGACACCAAAGCATACGCCAATAGCAATGCCAATGCTTATTGCTGACTCTGTATCTCAAACTTCAACACTACTGCATTACCTGGAGGTAATTGCCATCCATGTTCACATTCACAACTTTGAATTCAGAAGAACAGTCACAGTATCATGAAAGAATTAATTCAAAAAATCCTCTCCTAAATTATTCCTGTATGCAGAACTCTAAACCTTGAAAGCTGAAAATATCAAAAAACCAAACCTTACCTAAATTAATCCTCACCTAAATTAATCCTGTATGCAGCGTCTATCTCTTTTCCAAAAAATGAATTACATTGTCATTTCAAGCCTGAAATGTACATTGTATAATTACAAATATGATACAAAATTTATGTGACTCTGTATTGAATTTGGAATGCAGCCGTCTACTACAAACATGAAGCAATGCTAACTGAGATGTCACCGGTATCAAGTTTGGAATGCAGCCGTCTACTACAAACATGAAGAAATGCTGAGATGTCACCGGTATCAAGTTTGGAATGCAGCCATCTACTACAAACATGAAGAAATGCTAACAGAGATGTCACCTGTATCGAGTTTGGTATGCAGCAGTCGACTACAAGTATCAGCCCAACACTACGTGCATCCAGATCAGCCCAACACTTAACGTCATCACATTGGAGTCACACTTAACTGAAAATCATACTAAGTGCCTTAACGGACTGTTTTCCAAAATGTGCATCAATAAAATCAACCGCGGAAATAGTGAAAGAAATGAACATTTTTTGATTTATTGAAATTTTATGTGAAAATTAAATGTAACAATTCATCAATTCATTTAAAAAATAAATAATAATAATAAATTTTCCATTCAACATAAATAATTTTTTTTATGCAATAAAAAATTAAATTTTTCTATCTATTAAATTTATGTGCAATTTCAAAAAACTATTCTTTACATATTAAACTTTCTGTTGAGATATTTTTCTTTAAATTATAAAGCTAAATCAAAAGTAATATTGATATTCTATATTTTGAAATATTGTTTGGAAACATATAACAAACGCTATTGATGAATTTTTATAATAATTTTCAATTATAGGGTGACATGTATTGTTTTTCTAGAAAAAATTGTTACTGTTCTCAAATTTAAATTTCAACAATTTTCATTAGGGTCAATGTAAATTTTTTTCTTTAAATTTTCAAACAGTAAAATTTTTTTATGTCAAGAGGGGGGTATTTGTAATATTACATTTTTCTTCTCACATTGGAATCGAATCTTCAATTCGAGATCTATGGAACTTTATAGTAAATGTCAGAGTTATCAATAGACGGATAAACTTTTTGATGGAGAATTTATTATCGTAAATGTTTGTTGCATTGTTCCATAATGTCACCGAGGCAGGGTTAACAAATTACTGGATAAACAGTTTATTAAATAGAATATATATAAAAAATTTTAAAATAACATTTTCAAAATAAAGTTTTATTGAGAACAGATGTAGAATATGAATTCTAAACTTGTAAATTATAATATTTTGGTGACGTGTCTATAATGTTGGAGGCGTTGTCTTCGTGACTGGCAACTTGTGTCTTTTTCCTGTTCGATCTTCTTCTGAAAAAAATGGCTGGCTGTTGCTTGTATAATTTTGTGCTCTGAGTTATTGTCTGTTTAAATGAATTTATCAATGTTTTAGATTGAAGTTTATATAAATTTTTGTGCAAAATTCGCTATTAGTGTAGTAAAGCCAATAGCCACTGTGTTTCAACTGTAAACTAGATAAGTATTTTAGTTCGTAGTTACTTGAAATCATTAGACTTGTAAGTTATTGTTCTTTGTATATTTCTGTGTTTTGCCAAAATTTTCATCTGAAGATTATAAGTTAATTTGCTCTGAAAACTGGATTTCTCATTCATAGGCAATAGATCCATTCACAGTTTATCAAGAATCTATTTTATTGGAGCCGACAACTTTCCTTAGGTGATAGGTGTTAAATGCTAATCCAACCGTTTAAGGAAAAATTGGTAGCACGGCATAGTTTTAGTTTTTTTGGGAAGTAAACATTTATTGACCGAGCGAAGTGAGGTCTAAGATTCAAGTCGACGGTTTGGCATTTCTATGAATGTTTAAATTATTATAAGTTTATATGTTGCGCATTTACGGCGAAACGCGGTACCTAATAGATTTTCATGAAATTTGACAGGTTTGTTCCTTTTTTAATTGCGCGTCGACGTATATACAAGGTTTTTGGAAATTTTGCATTTCAAGGATAATATAAAAGGAAAAAGGAGCCTCCTTCATACGCCAATATTAGAGTAAAAATCAGACTATAGAATTATTAATCATAAATCAGCTGACAAGTGATTATACAGATGTGTGGAGAAGCCAGTCTATTGCTGTATTTCCATAAGGTCTATAGTTTCAATCGGGTACTCGTAGATGAGAATACTGCGTGAGGTCTACTGTTCACAGAACTACTAGTTTATTATTTATTCATTTATTTGCCAAAATAGAAGTAAAGTACAACAACTATAAACAGGATATTGATCTCACATGATGGTGATGGAAGAATAATAATTAATCCTGATTGATGACAGCTTTAATGTAGATAATTGTGACAGCTGTCACATGGTTGAAAAGTCACAACTTTACAAGATACATTTTCAAGTTTTAATATAAACTTTATAACTTTTAAAACAAAAATATAGAAAAATACTACACAATGAACTTGGAAAGGAAGAATATACAAAATTATAAACACAGAACATTGATTCAAATATAATCAATTACAATTATACATAATTATAGTATAATATTTACTACTTTGGTTGTAAAAAAAACATTTTGTTACTATTATTGGTCATTTCCATTCTATTTTTGTG
Source organism: Nilaparvata lugens (assembly GCF_014356525.2). Taxonomy (NCBI): domain Eukaryota; kingdom Metazoa; phylum Arthropoda; class Insecta; order Hemiptera; family Delphacidae; genus Nilaparvata; species Nilaparvata lugens. Next base: position 14,605,103 of record NC_052515.1, read on the forward strand.
TTGAATGTAGGGCTAATGGAAATGTAAATATGATCTTAAGATAACCATCTAATAAGAGGCCTTTACTGAGAATCTCAAATGGAGCTTTAAAAAGATAATTCTACAAATCACAGGTATAACTGTGAAATCTATCCAGCAAACTAGAAACTAACAGAAATACAGTAAGTTATTGAGAAAAAATACGAAAACAGCACGACCACGACATAAAAGTTCAAAAAAGGAATTCAGTAGCAGATAGACAGATGATAATAAAATGATTTATGGCACTAAATTCATGATAATAAGAATTGAATATTCATATTTTCATTTGCTTATCAGATTTATTAACCCAAGTCCTATTCAAGATAGCTGAGGCCTTACCTATCAAATAGAACAATAGAACTGCAGAAATTCTATCTTTTCATTTACTCACTCTCTCATCTTTCTCAGTCTCTAAAGCTCACACTCTCTCTCTCTCTCAATCTTACACTCTCTCTTTCTCTCACAAACTTTCTCACTCCTTCTCTGTTCTATTCTATCTCTCTCAAGCCCTCTTTCTCATGGATCTCTCTCTGTCTCTCTGAATCTCACTCTGTCTTTCTCTCTCTGTCACTGTCTCTCACTCTGTCAGTCTGTCTCTCTCTCACACACACTCTCTCTCCCTCTCTCTCCTTCTCTCATAATAAAAATCAATCAATCAATCCCGGTCTTGTGTTGATGGGAAGGATATTATTTTACACCCTTCTTAAAGAATCGACAATTATTTGTTGAAACACCGCCGATTTATGAAGTTACATTACACTTTTATATTATCGTTATTCTAATTGCATTTAATCTTTATTCTTGTTGATTAATTCTTTATACTTTGTAAAATTCGTTGAATAATTAGCATTACCGTCAATGTAAATTAGTGTATAAGCCAGTAATATTGTTGTAACATACATAAATAAAGAAATCTAATCTAATCTCACTCTATCTCAGTCACTCTCTCTCTCACTCTCTCTATCTATCTCTCTCTCCCTTTTATTCTCTCTCCAACATCACCTCCTTTCAGTTCTGCTTCAAAACGTTTCAACTTGTCTAGAAATATGACTCACTTCAACAATAGTGCAATTAGTTAACTTCAATTGAACAATTGAAATATTGAACGTGTGTACTTGAAGTTGGTTCAATTCTTCACCATTTTCAGTCTCTCATGCCTACGTCATTCAGGTCGAGGTAAGAAAAAATCATGACTTGGGTTTGAATTTTCGCAACCTTGAAAAACAATCATTGCATGGGTTTGTATTAACACAGCCTTGAAAATGTGTTCTTACGTTTCTTGTCTATAGAAATTGAAATTTGATTCATGACATAGATATAGTACACTATGATGGACAATAGTGGACTATAATCTATATATAATGGTAGACTATAGTGGACTAGTATATCGTAAAGTACTGTTTCTCATAGATAGTAGACTAATCATGGACAATAATGGACTATAGTCTGTATAATATGATAAACTATTGAAGACTAAAGTATATCGTAAAAGTACTGTTTGTATAAGATTGTAAGAAAAACGACAAAACTGTTGTAGTCTATCAATGGCATTATTTAATAAATTATAGTATTATACAAATATTATTCAACAAATAGGTTTTACTCTTTGTTTCTTGGAGTTATCTACTCATCTACATTTCTATTATCTGTTCTGAATATGTTAAATTTTCATTTGTTTCTATTATAATGTAGTGTTAGTATATGCAATGGGTGTTGCAAGACCTGGCAATACATTGTCATTTGTGATAAAGAATCAATAAAAAATGTCATTAATGTAGTATCAGATTCTATAGTAAGATAAATTTCAAGCTGTCAGCAATCCTTATGAATAACATCAATGCTTCCCATTCATCCTATGCTGACAGTTTAAAGTGAATTTCACTCTAGTACAAGACAAATATTGAGTATTATTGATTGTTTTTATTCTTGTAGCAAGTACCTCGGATGACGTAATAAGGTTGTTCTGAAGAACAAACGATACTGTAGGCTATATTATTTCATCTACTTCTTACTTTCAATTCATTCATTCGAGGAGGCTAGTATGTTTTATTAGACAAGTAGGAGATGAATTGTGTGTATTATTCACCGTTTGTATTTTCGTGATATTTTGGACGTAATAAGTAATACTGTAGGCTATATTGTTTCATCTACTATATTCAATTCATTTATTTTAAATAAAAAGACTAAGAAATTGTCATTTTATTTTATATGAATAATTACCACAATATCAACTTCAACTACACAAAAAATTCATTTATTCATTCAAGAACACGTTCAAGTAGGAGATGAATTTTATTGTGTATTATTTACAGTTTATATTTTTGTAGAATTTTGGATGATGTAGAGAGGTTGTTTTTTATACTGTGTATTGTTTTAACCACTTATTTCAACCAATTTATTCATGTCACACTGATACATTAATTTTCTGTCAACAGACTTGACTGTTGTTCTTCTGTGATACAACTGCTGTAATATTACTGCTGTATTACTGCATAAATAGATCACACTATTCACTAATTCATCACACTGAGGATGACACCGTAGGTATTAAAAAATATTGGTGTATCATTATGAATAGATACTACCGTACTAAATCTCACTATAAACACTGTATTAGAAGATAAATTATAGTGATAATTAATGATTAGTCTTGAGTTCTACCATAAAAGAAATATGAGAGATAATATAAGAAAGAATGACGTTTTAGTGAATATTTTTTTTAAATTAAACATAGTTATGCTATCTTTTCTCTATAGATTAACTTTCGTCTGTGAACTTGAGGAACGATAATTTGAAACAATGAAATGGAATAGTTGTTAGTAATTGAGTTCATAGAAACTCGTGAATGCTTGAACTGACGCTCAAATCAAATATGGAAAATTCCAGAAAAATGATGTTAAAATTTATTTACCTCGTCCATCTCTGAGCTGCCCATACTGAGGAGAGATCCATCGCTACAAGTGCTATGAGAAGATTTATTTGTGTTCTCCTGTAACAAAGAAATTGAAAAAAAATTAACTATAAATATTTTAAAAGTGTCTACAAATGAGAAAAAAACAATGAACAAGGGAATTCTAATATTTTTCCTGAAGCAGATAGTAAACTGTAAGGCTGGGTGTACACCGGTTAGTCAAGACAAGTCATTATCAGTCACGTTTAGTCTCAATACTTCACATAGTTGCTTATGAAGATATGTCTAATTGCAATGACTAATCAGTCAGTGTGAGTTGCGTCATAAGCAACAATGTGAAGTATTGTGACTAAACGTGACTAGTCTTGTCTTGTCTTGACTAACAGGTGTGTGCCTAGCCTTAGGCTAGTGGCTAACACCAGTTAGTCAAGACAAGACAAGACATGATCAGACTCAATACTTCACATAGTTGCTTATGAAGCTATGTCTAATTGCAATGACTAATCAGAGTGTGTTGCGTCATAAGCAACTATGTGAAGTATTGTGTCTGATCATGTCTTGTCTTGTCTTGACTAACTGGTGTGTGCCTAGCCTAAGGTGAAGTAGAGGGAATGGATGATGTAGGTATATGAAGAAAAAAAAAATATTAGAGAACTGAAAGTGATTTTTACTATGGATAGAATTCAATTACTGTGATTTTTTTTCATTTATTAATATTACTATCAGGTAACCCGTGCTCCGCAAGGGTCTAATTAAATACTTGTCCTACTGAAATATTAAAGAATTCTATATAGGCCTATAAACATCCTGGGTTAATTGAGAATCTATAGGCAATTATATATTCACGTAAATTTATTAACCTATTCAAAATTTCAAGTTAATCAGTTCAGTACCTAGTTCGTCAGTCAGTAGACGTGATGATGAGTCATTCGTGAATTTCCTATCCCGTACATGTACAAGCCAATTCTATTCATTATTATATTATAGACTAGCAGATAACCCGTGCTCCGCAAGGATCGAATTAAAAACTTGATAAACTGAAAAATTGACATACTGAAATCTTAAAGAATACTAAATGGGCCTATAACGATCCTGGGTAAATTAAGAATCTATATGCAACATTTCAAGTTAATCAGTCCAGTAGTTCAGACGTGATGATGCATCATTCGTGAATTTCCAATCCCGTATGTGTATTAGCCAGTTCTTTCCTTTATTATATCAAATAGATTACTTCAACACTTCAGATTTAGTTCTCAAGATATTACCTAATTCACCAACTTTCAACTCATTTATTTATTAATTTTATCACTCAGGAGATCTAAATTTTAACTCACACACGAGATCTAATTTTTAATAATAAATTTTCTAAACTCTGCCACCAAAACTCTTCTCATCCAAATTGTCCAACTTTCACTTTGAATACGGCGCCAAAATTTCGTAAAATTGTTATTATCATCACTCATCAAACAACCTAATATATGTAGATTGTCTGTGTATATATATGTATACAGTGTTATAGCAAACAACCGCGAAAGTCTCGTCTGAGAATCCGGTCCTAAAGTATAGATATACAAGTTTCCTGGTCCTAAAAGTATAGATATTCGCTTATCCTGTATATTAGAACGATACATATCGAGTTTCACCTGGATAAATCGAAGGAAAATGATCGTAAAACAAGAGAGCGGGCAGAAAAAACACAAAAATAGTCGCCAATAAAAAGTGAAAATGAAGAACACTCAAGTTTAAGATTCACTGCAAACTGTCATCATTGGAAGGATTGTAAGCGTTGGATGTTATTTATGAGAAAAACTGAAAGTTTTAAGTGAATCTCACTACAGTATAAGGCAGAAAGTGTATCAATTTTAGTGCATTTTTTGTTTTGTCATTCAGTTTGTTGAAAACTGGGTCACAGTATTCAGGATCAGAAAGTGAGGGAAAAATGATTGACTCGGTTTTTATTGATGTCAATCAGGTATTCGGCAATTGAAGTGAGAATTAAAGTAAGATTTGATTAAAGTGTCTGTAAATAATTCCTCATGAATAACATCAGCACTTTCCATTCAACCAATCCTGACGGATTTAAGTGGATCTCAGTTTACAAAAAGCTACTAATCTTGAAATAACAAGGTTGTTGTACACAGAATTCTTAGCTAGATACTACTGGTTATTTGATCAACTGGTAATTGAGTAGTTTTGAGGTGATTACAAGATTCAATCTATCTAGTTATTCACTATAGAGAGGTCCCTGTTATAATGACAGGATTCGATTAACATTGGTGTTGCTAACCTTGTCTATCATTCGACAGAGCAGATAGTGCTATCCTTTTCTAGCTACGGAATGTTGCCGGTTCGTTTTCTAATAATGTAGATATATAATTAATCAATTAATATTCAATCTCAGTTCTGAGAATCCATTATTTTAATAATTGAAAAATATATTTTCTTGACGAATAAAATATAATCGATTCATTTATTCATTCAATTATACAATAAGTACATTATCAAAATGATTATTTAAAACATGAATGTACGGTTAGTATTACATCAGATATACCGGTATCATCTATCCTCTGTAGAAGGCAGTGACAAGGCAGAGAAACGGCAACGCTGTTTTTCTATCTTTCTCCACTGCCATTATATCATGTACCTCACTATAGAATTTAGTTGAAGATAATAGAAATCAGTAGAATTGAAAATCGATTCGTTGTTTTGAGAGGACTCGACGTATTGAATGGGCGTGTCTAGTCTCGGCCAATGACAGTAGAGCTCCAGCCTTCATTTTGTTAACAACTAATGGCCAATCGTTGAGCTTCACCTAACTATATATTCTGCTGCTCAATGTTCAAGCTTATACTGTTTACTGGAGATTGTTAATGGTGTAACAACCGGAACCAGTATGTCAAATTGTTTTAATAGATCAGTGGTTTTGACAATATCAAGGATGTTTCATCCTAGAGAATAGATAGCATAAAAAAATATCTCAATGTGTACCTATTTATTTATCACATTGTGAACAAATATTTGACAAGAGGAAAGACGCAACCCTGTGCTTATGCCCAAAACTGTCCCATTTCCAATTTATACTATACCAGACAATAATTATTGAAGTCATTTGCATTTAATTACTATACTATCAATATCACTATATTATTATCATTACCTTGTAATATTAGCATCATATTGCAATAAGTATTTTGTTATTAATATTTTTTTTACAAAATGTGTTTTTGGATAAATAAATTTCAGGTGTAAGTGTACGTCCAGTGCCAAAATACTTGTCATCAAATTTTTGGTTGGGATCGATTTAGTATGTTATTTTGAGCACAAAATCACAAAAAATAAACGGCGGTCACTATTGTTTTTGAAATAAACTAAGTTCAAAGTGGCACAATTTTACATGCATTCAACCTATAAGTAGCAGCCATTTTGGTTATCGAAATCATCAAATTATGATATTCCTAATCTAAGTTTTCCTAACCTAAGCTTTCCTAACCAAAAATTTTCTAACCTAGAGCTTCGATCCCAACCAAAAATTTTGATGACAGGTATAGTTTGGCACTGGACGTACACTTTAGCCCAATTCTCATTTCATTTCAATGACGATAGAAATAAAACTATAGTATTTGACTATAAACCTTGAAGAATCACAATGATTCACACATATAATTAATCGTAATTAATTATAATTCATATAATTAATTCACACACAAGAATCACACATATAATTAATCGATAAAATATCAATGAATCATGTACACAAAAATATCACGGAAGAATTGCGTATGATTCCTATCAGTACATACTTTTTAGAACAAAATTATTATCTCACTAGTTGACTTGTGGGAACACTCAAAGATAACTGCGTGCTTTATTAATTGTAGACGTTGAAAAGTTGTTTATTTTTACCGTATAAGGTAAAGAATTTCATTCAGTCAACTTTACATGTAGATAAGGCTATCAGGAACTTTAAATTTTATGAAGTGTATCGAGTACTTGAAGTAGAATCAAGCTTAAAACTAGATTGGCAGTTATTTGTTTTTGTTGGTTCATAATATTTTTGTTGGAACCATGCTTAGGCCCGGTTGCATTAAAGTCGTTTAATTTTTAACCGTGATTAACTTTACGAGAACCAATTAGAGAAGGCGTTATTAAAAAGACAGTTTCTCTGATTGGTTCACGTGGAATTAATCACGGTTAAATTTTAACCGGCTTTTGTGCAACTGGCACTTAGAGTTGTCAAAACTCAGAGGTATTGGACTTGGAATTTATTATTTCTTTTGGAGAGAAATCATTAACATAAAGTAACACTAAAGGTGTGTACAGATATACACGCCGCGAACATGAGCAATTCACTTTTAATCAGCTGATTATATCTGTATTTTTATAGAAACTGTAAGATACAGATATGAAAAGCTTGGCATCAGCTGATTAAAAGTGAATTGCTCATGTTCGCGGCGCGTATATCTGTACGCTCCTTAAGAAAAGCATCAGGCAACAGTATCAAAAGTAAAAACAATATATTAAATCGATAGTTATAGAATATGAAAACCCTGTAGACAAAATTGAAGACTGAAAATCAATGTATTTTGTGGAGTGTAATGTCAAAAGGACATTATTATAATGTTTATCAGTTTATCAGAGATTGACAATGGTGTAATAACCGATACCGGTCTTTCTAAGTATCAATGAATCTGTGGTTTTTTGACAATTTCTTAGTCTTTTTCATTCAACATAATTATAATGTTCTATAGTGAGGTCCAAGTTGGAATAACAACCTCGGATTCAAAATATTTATCCGTTCTCTCTGCTTCAACATATAACCTAACTTTTATAATGATTGAATTTTTTTAGAACATGTTTTAAATCGTTTATAAATACGGCCCTTGAAATCGAAGAGTGAAATTGGCGACTGGAACGGATGGAGACTACTTTCAAAACACGATGACAGCTCTCCTTTCAGTTATTGAGATATTATCATGATAATATTCTCCTTCTGCTTCATCTCTATCTTCTTCTTCCTCCTCTCCCTCTCTTCCTCGTTCTTCCACACCATTTTCAACCTCTTCATCTCCATCCTTCGATTTGAAATGCGGTATCAGATTATAATTATCAGATTATTATTATCTTGAACACAACATGATAATCATCATCTTCTCTCTCAATTTTCTTCTACTTCTTCGTTTGCTTGTAGTTGCTCTGGCTGCTATTTTCATTTTCTCTGATCTTCAACATCTCCTGTATTTTTTCCGTTGCTCTTCTTATTTATTTGATATTGATCTTCATCGATTTCGTGTCAAAATCTATCATCATCATCATCATCATCATCATCATCATCTTCTTCTTCTTCTTCTTCTTCTTCTTCTTTTCCTCCTTGACATCCTTCTTCATATTCTTCTTCTTCATGATCGTCAACCTCTCGATAGGTTGGCAACAACAGTAGTTTTCTCATCATAAGATTAATTTTTCGACCTCCTTCCAGGCAGCTGATCGGATACAGCCGAAACAAGTTGCTCTGCTGAGAGGGCAGGAGCGATTGATTGATTGATTGATTGATTGAGTACTTTATTTATGTAGATTACAATATATACTGGCTTATACACTTATATACAATAGCTTACAATACAGCAAAATTATAGATGAATTTACATAATATAGACTAAGAAAATAATTATTGAACTGTATATGATATGAAAAAGCAGTTTGTAATATAATAACTATAGATAATAATCATATTGTTATGCATCTACATAAATTGGCGGAGCTTTGGACATATCAATGTCCATTCTTCGGAAGAATATTAAAAATATCCTCCCCACTAACTCTCTACCAAAACGTTAATTTCGTTATTTAAACTAAGGATTTATTTATTAATGGAAATATTGTAAAAGTTTTAATCAATATGAATATTAAGAGAAAAAAAACAGAAAATTGATAGAGTAAAATAATTATATAGGTAGATAAGATCAAATAATTGATTAATAAAATGAAGTAGGCTGAAAGTAGATCAGGGTTATCAACTTTCAGTAATATACAGCATTATGCAGTGGATAATTGAAATAACATGAGTTTATATAATATATATATATATATATATATATATATATATATATATATATATATACAATTCGTTCTATAACATGGTTTAAAGGTTTGTATTTGTGGGATGGGTGGGGGATGGATGTCATGTGATCGTTCTAGGGCCGGACAGTTTCAGTCATTTGTTCCAAAAGATGTTTTTTTAAAGTTAGGATGAAGCTCGCTCGGCTCTCGATGGACCTGATAGAAACAGGAAGTGCATTCCATGCACGACAGGCACTGACTAAGAAGGATTTTGTGAAAATAGTAGTTCGATGATTGGGTATCCTTAAAGTACTTTCTCCGGTTCTAGTATGTGAAGCATCTATCCTCCTACCTTCAGAGACAAATTTGAAATCATCTTTAAAATAGTTCGGATTACCGTATATCAAGATATCTCTAACAAGCTTGACTATTCGAAAAAGCCTCTGATCGGGAAGCTTTAATGTTGAACTAGCAATGTGGGCTGGGGTGATATGATCATGGCGTTGGAGAGAGTAGACGAAACGTAGACAATAATTTTGGCAACGCTGTAGTTTATCATTCAGAGTGACTTGCATATCGTTAAGAACAGAATTACAATACATTAAATGTGGGAAGATGAGAGATTGAACCAATAATAATTTAATGTTTCTAGGGAGGATATCGTGCATTTTCTTCAATGCATGCATGGCTGAGAATACCTTTTTACAAGTTTTGTTCACTTGTTCTGACCAGTCAAGAGTATTATTCATAATAATGCCTAAATTTTTAACTGAGCTACAGTAAGGAATGTCATTACCGTCTACACTAATTTTGTGAATCGATTCAAGGTCAATATTGTTTATAAGACGAGAATATCCAATTATAATGGGTTGTGTTTTGATGGGATTAAGCTTAAGGCCATTTTTCTTTGTCCATTCCACTATCGAATTGATATCCTGATTCATTATTCCAACTGTTTCATTAATTTTTGTTATGGGACAGCTTAAATAGATTTGAAGGTCGTCTGCATAAGTATGGAAACTGGAGAATTTGATAATGGAAGAAAGGTCATTAGCATACAAAGTGAAGAGGAGAGGGCCTAAAATTGAACCTTGTGGTACTCCATGCATAACGTTTTTCCAAGTTGACTTTTTGTCACCGACAGATACACATTGTTTCCTACCTAATAGATAGGATTTAAACCAAACTAACGAGTTGTGACTGAAACCAAGAATAGCCAACTTATTCAGAAGGACTGTATGATCAACAGTATCGAATGCTTTAGAAAAATCAAATAGGGTGAGGATGGTGCATTTTCTTTGGTCCATAGCTAACCTTATATCATCAGTGACACGAAGCAGAGCTGTCTCAGTTGAATGGAATTTTCTAAAGCCTGATTGAAAGTTATGAAGCTTACTATTGTTGTCTAGAAATTTTACAACTTGAGCATGAATGAGTCTTTCTAGCACTTTGGACAATGCAGGTAAAATACTGATTGGTCTAAAATCCTCAACTTTATTGGGTGATGGAACTTTATTTAGAGGGCGAACCAGAGCAAACTTCCAGTTTTCAGGGAAAATGCCTTCTTCAAGTGACTTGTTGAAAATGTATGTAATGGTTGGTAAAACAGCAAATAACATCTTCTTGATAAATTTAATAGGAATTTTGTCTACACCCATAGCATTACTATGAATACGTTGAATTGCTCTGAAAGTGTCTTCTTCTGAGATTGGATGGAAATGAAATTGATCAGTGATTGGTAAATCTAAGTTTGTAACCTGCTCTTCAAGATCATCAATGTGATTAGCAATGACAACTTCGTCGCGTTGGTTAGAGTGTGAAACGAAATGGTCATTTATATTATTCAATGGTAAGTCAATTTGTGGATTCGATTTCTCTTTGCCAAGCCCGAATTCTTTTATTCCCTGCCAAAGTGATTTAGAGTCTTGTCTATTGTTTGTCATAAACGAATTCAAGTACCTAATCTTTGAGTTCCGTAATTCCTGTTTAACCCTATTTCTAAGGCTCCTATACTCTATCAAACTGTCCAAGTCAAATGTCTTTTTAAATTTTCTATGTGCTTTGTCTCTACGTCCCATCATCTTAAGTATGTCTTCAGTCATCCACGGTACTCGTCGTTTTCTATTAATCCTCCTTGTCACATAAGGTGCATGTTTGTCATACAAAGTCAAAGTCCAATTCTCGAAAGTCTTGACCATGTCATCAACTGAGGGTAATGCTTCAATTTGATGCCATGGAGTCTGAGCCACATCAGTCAGGAAGGCGGCTTCATCAAAGTTTTTGAAGTCTCTATAAGTGATAATTTTCTGTTCTGGCTTGGGTATCTTATGGGAAAGTACACAGTAGATCAAATCATGTCTAGAAATAGCTGGGACTGAGATTTGGCCTGCTTGAACAACCTCATTGGGATCACTAACAATGAGAAGGTCAATGAGTGTGTCTGATTCATTAGTATGATGAGTTGGATCGAGAGGTAAAATAGTCATGTTTAGGCATTGGAAAATTGTAGTCAGTTGAAAGTAGTCAAAGTTACGATTTGTCATGTTCAAGTCGGTGTTCATATCCCCCATAACTAGTATACGGTTATAACAAGGCATAAGAGAAAGCAAGGCACTTTCGAAATCTGTGAAATGACCTATTTTTGGTGGGCGATAACAGATACCAACGAGTAATTTATCAGTACTAGATAAGGATAATTCAAGTAGCATAAACTCTGGTCTGGAACAATACTCTTGTTTAGATGTGATTAAAACTTTTGTTTTGATACCTTCTTTCACATAAATTGCTACACCCCCACAAGCTTTATTTAATCTATCATTCCGGAAAAGATTATATCCAGGCAATGCAACAAAATTTGATGAAATACTAGGCTTCAAAAATGATTCGGAAATTCCGATTATATTGAAGTCCTGAAAACGGAAGATTGCTCTGAGTTCATCAATGTGGCAACTGAGGGATTGTACGTTAAGGTGAGCAGCCTTGAAAAGTTTTTTGAAAGAGTGGAGCTTATTTGCTAGAAACATACCTGCGTCATTATTACTATTATTGAAATAATCATACCTACTTGAGGGCGAGCGAGCTGACGTGTCAGTGAGAGGCATCATGGAAGCAGCAGACCAATCGTGAACCGACCTCAGAACAACACATGACGGGGAAAATGGGGATGAAACTGATAAAACTTAACCTAAATGAAAAAGTCTCTTGATTCGAGTGCATTCAGCATGCCTTGACAGTTCGGCTCCCTTCACTATTTAAAGCACTAGTTCAAAACAAAATTCACTAAACACAATAAGATGTAGATGTGTGGAGTTCCGGTGATGAATAATCCTAATGGTGAATAAGACGAAGATTGAGGAAGAACTGGTAGTGGGAGATCTGGTCCAAGTGGAGATAGAGCGAGTAGGTATCCAGTAGTGGAAGAATCGGGTCCAAGTGGAGGTAAGCGAGAAGGAATCCAGTAGTGGAAGATCGAGTCCAAGTGGAGACAGAGAGAGATGGAATCCAGTGGTGGAAAATCGAGTCCAAGTGGAGATAGAGAGAGATGGAATCCAGTAGTGGAAGATCGTGTTCATGGTGGAGATAGAGCGAAATGGGATCCAGTAAAAACTGAAAAAGAGAAGAAAAAGCCAGCAGAAAAACGAAAAATCTTTGAAGAAAGTTATCAATTGAGAAAAGATACATAATACAACTGATAATGAATAATATCCCCATAAAATTGAAGAGGAATAGTATGATTCAATGTGGGAAAGAATCGAATATTATATGGATAATATATGGATATTAAAATATAATATATGGATACTAGTAGAAGGTAATCAGATAGAAAGAGAAAAGGTAGGAAGATAATAGATATAGAAAGAGAAATAAACATTTGAACATGCTGGATAGCTAGTGAAAAAATCACAGGGAAAATAATGATAACAATGGGGAAGAAAAGAAGAGAAAGAAGGAATGTGCACAAATTGAGAAGAACTTATGAAACTGAACTATAGAATAAGAATAGAACATCGTATTGTGATCTTGAATTAATCAAGGAGAGAAGAAGAAGAAGAAAAGAAGAAGAAGAAGAAGAAAAGAAGAAGAAGAAGAAGAAGAAGAAGAAGAAGAAGAAGAGAAGAAGAAGAAGAAGAAGAAGAGAAGAAGAAGAAGAAGAAGAAGAAGACGAAGAAGAAGAAGAAGAAGAATAGAAAAGAATAATAATCATCATCGCAAACAACAATATTCAAGTAATCATTATAAATATAAGATCAAGAAGAGAAATTAGAAAGAAAAATAAGAAGTAGAGGAGACGATGGAGAAAGTGCTAGATTATTTTAGATGAGTTTTAAATAGGATTGAACGGTGAAGTGTGAAAAATATTATATAGTATTAGAAGTATAATTAACTATTGGGAGTTGCAATAACAATAAAAGTAGTAAATTGAGAACTGTAATATTTTAGTGATGAATGTCTAAGATAACATTAAATGAAACACAGCCCCTATATAAGCATATGAACAGACTACCCACCCCTCCGTTCTATCAATAATTCTTCACACATTTGCTTCTATTGCTCGAGCTGTGGCAACAGTAGGAGATATCATTATGTACACCTAATATAGAAGAGATTACTATCTTTACCTATAGATTACATCCATATCTATAACGTATGTTAATCATCCAATTTATTTGAAATTCAGCATTTCGAAAATTATTAATTATGGAAATAATTTTGGTAAGAGATGTAATAATTATTAGTAAGAATAGAGATAATGATTCTCTAAGTACCCTCTGGAGTATAGTAGTTGATGCATTGAACGTAGTTTTGGGAATTAATATCAAGATAAATTATTAATCAGTATTAACAAATGTGGATCTCCTTAGTTTGAAATAATTGCCTCATACATAATCATAAATAGCAGTGGAAAGATTCATTTATAGAACAGAAAGCCAGCTCATGAAAAATGCCAAGGTATATCTATTGTGAAATGTTTTAATACGAATTTCCTATTTTTGTAGTGAAGGGCACCTTAGTAATCGAATCCTGAAATGATTTAATTTACCTTTATTTTTTGAAGGTCGGTCATCCTCTCGACTGTGTGGACCCTCTTGGATCCTCCCTCGCCGATAGAGATCTTGATCCTCCCGTCCGATGACCAGACATTCCTATGCCCATGACGGTCGGCCGCAGCGTTGAGGATCTTGAGGCGCTCCGCAGTCAGATCCTCGCGAATGGTGACGCCGGAACCCTTCAGCTTCCTCTTAGCGTCGAAGATCATCTTCCTGGTCCGGTAGCTGCAGAGTCGAACTATGATGGGTCGGTCCTTGGGTTTAGCTTGCCCTTGTTGAGGTGGTTGACGCCTTCCAACGCGATGCGAGCGGTTGACATCCGCCAAAGTCACGGGCACGTTCAGCTTCTTGTTAAAGACATCGAGCGCCAGCAGGTCCGTGTCTTCTTTGTCACTCTCCGGGATCCCAAAAATACGTATAGAATGTCGGCGCCCATATTGCTCGAGGTCGTCGACCTTCAGGTGACAAGACACCTCCAGCTCACGAATTCTATCGTGCAGCTGTTTGTTCTCCTCCTTCAATGCCTGAAGTTCCTCGAAAATAGATTTCACAGCCATTGATACAGCACTGTGGACAGACTCTTCGATTTGCTGTCGAATAATGAGGAGGGTCTCTTCGGACAATGCTCCAGAAATAGCTGGCTTCGGAGCATTGACCTCATTCTTCGGTGTGCCTCTATTCGGTCGAACCATCGTGTACCGTTAGGTGGATTTACACTTTTATAGGCGAGAAGGTGAACTGAAGATTTAGGAATGTTTTTTCAAGATAAATAAAAAGAGTGTGAGTTAATCAAAAATATAATTTCACTATTGAATTAAGCTCGAGAAACTGAATAACTAGATGTATAATTTGAAGTGAATTGAACTGTATAACCCTACGAAATATCTGTTAGAAGAGGATGAAAGAGACATGAAAAGAGAGAGAACTATGGAGAGAGGAGAGAGAGCAAGTAGTACCTTGAATGTGGGGCGAGTGCATAGTAATTATCCAGCTGAATGCAGGGATCTCATCTTTAATCCTTGCTTCTAACTGAAACCTAAACTCATTTATGATTTTCAGTTTCACAAATGTTAACTCACAAATCAATTTCTAGAGATACAAAAAACTCATCAAAAACTGTTCCTATTCCGATTTTGGATGGGATTTGAAACATTGCTTGAAAAAAATTGTTATTATTTGTATAGTGTATTATGAATTTTTTGATAAATCCTATAATATTAAACGAGCAACATCTGTATGGATGTTTAGATGTTTGGATGTTTAAATGTTTGTATTTTCCTGGATCTCGAAAACGGCTCTAACGATTCTCACGAAATTCCGAACATAGTAGGTTTATAATATAAAGATTCGATTGCACTAGGTCTCATCCCTGGGAAAACTCGCTGAAGGACATTAAAAGGATAATTATTATTCATCCTTGGAAAAACAGCTGATAATAATAATTATTTCGTTGTCTGTTGGTGGCAAAGTGAGTGAGCGAGTACATGTGTGTGAGACTGTGTCAAAATTATGACTCAGCTATTGAACCTTTGTAATCATTCAATCAGGTACTTAGTGCCGGTTGCGAAAAAGCCGGGTTATTTTCATTCCTGATTAATTCCAGTAGATCCATCTTTTTGAAATGGTCTTATCTGATTTGGTTCACGTGAAGTTAATCAGGATTAAAATTTAACCGACTTTTGTGCAACTGGGCCTTTGTGAGGGAAATTTTTGCATTCCTCTGGGAATTAATCTAAATTTACTTTTATTAGATAGAACATCTCTGTATGAATGTTATTATAATTTCTTCTTTCGTAATGAATTGTTTCATGCTTTTGTACTCCAGAGCGAAGCTCGGTCCCCGATATTAAAATAATTATTTCATCAAACAGTAAGGGCCGTTTGCACTATCAACGCTTAAACTGAATTGAATCAGCTGGTGGCTTAGACTCAAAATGAACCACATTATAACAAACTAGACTTGATATGAATTTAATCCACTTTGAAGTGAAATTTAGTTTAGACTGTCACTGTGCAAACGGCAATAAATCTGCACAATAAGTACGTTTTCCATGCTCGATGCCACTTCAAATAATATTATAAGCAACAGGTGGTGTAATGGAAACAAACTGATCAAATTTAAAGTAATTTATTATCAGATTTATCTGAATATCTCTAGAATAGAACGGTCTACCTGTCTCAGGTTGTAGAGCACGAAATTATGCCTGGAGGGATTTTGCATCATAAATTTGAATCGTGGAAATCGGAAGATATAGTCGATTAAAAACAAAAATTCCTCTAAATTTGTTTTTTCGGAAATTCAACTCTTTTTTGAAACATTATGACTCAATGGAGACATAGAACTCAGAATTATTTCATTCTATTCCAATTTTTATTATCTAAAATAAGCAAGAGGGGATTTTTCCGTTACATGGCTCGATACCGCTAAAATAATACAAAACTGGAAAAGGAACAGAGAAACAGAGGTTTTTGGGGCACTCTGTAAAAAGCTCCAGGCTAGGTCAACTTTTTGTATTCAGTTGTTCAATACCCCAGAATACTTGCACGGAAAAATAGCGTGTTCGGGGTTTTTCCAGCATAAAGTACCTGGTGGCTGAACTCTTATGTATGTATAAAATATGAAGATGAATTATAATTTAATGTATAATAATAGTATCGAGTAACCTTGCTGGCTCAGGTCTGGTGTCAGAGTCTTCAGGTCGCAACCGATCAATTTCAGGGCCTCGACATGACCTAACGACTGCTTTTCAGGAAGCCGGGATCTATTCATAGTATTAATAAGAATAAAAATTGTTATTATCTATAAAACTAGTAGTTCTGTGAACAGTAGATCTCACGCAGTATTCTCATCCACATGTACCTGATTGAAACTATAGACCTTATGGAAATACAGCAATAGACTGGCTTCTCCACACATCTGTGTAATCACTTGACAGCTGATTTATGATGAATAAATCTATAGTCTGATTTTTACTCTATTGGAGTATGGAGGAGGCTCCTTTTTCCTTTTATATTATCCTTGAAATGCAAAATTTCCAAAAACCTTGTATATACGTCGACGCGCAATTGGAAAAGGAAAATAACTGTCAAATTTCATGAAAATCTATTACCGCGTTTCGCCGTAAATGCGCAACATAAAAACATATAAACATTTAAACATTCAAACATTCAAACATTAAGAGAAATACCAAACCGTCGACTTAAATCTTAGACCTCACTTCGCTCGGTCAATTATCTATCTAAATATATAATTATAATACTGTACTGAACAGTGGAAGGAAAAAGTTAAGATATACTCCTGCTCCTGTACCTTTCGTCCATCACTCATCTCTCATATATCACTAATTCTTCTACGGTCGCTCTCTCTCACTCCTCACTCATTCTCTCTCACTCTCTTCCTTTTCCGTCTTCCTCGTTACAGTTTCTCTGCGTTCCTCCTAAATAATTCAGAACTCAGAACGTTATTCCATTCTTTTCACCACGAAACTACAATTTTACTATTGGGAGAGCAGCAAACAATAAGCGTCCAGCCAGTCCTAATAACGGATCTTCCGTTTTATTGCGTTTTTCTTTCGCTCCTCCTCCCCCTCTCTTTGTCTCTCTCAGTAGGTAGAGATGCTTTCTTTTCGCATTTCTTTAGAAAAATATTGTACAGTAGACAGTTTGACGCAACTGTATAGGAAATAATGTCAGGAATTGTCGCACGATAAATTAATGTCAATGTACTACTTCTAGACTGTGAGGTACCGTACTGTGTTTAGTCGGCTGAAAGATGGGACTGTAATCTCAATTATTACAGTATGTTGAATGGAGATTCCAAGAGACAGTTACCTGAGAGTTATATGGAATAGTTATGTGGATAGTTGTTTGTGATTAGCAACATACAACGATTTTTGTTTTGAAAGATGCAAGAGATTGATTGCATTAAATTACATAATTATTATTATGTATTATCAATAATATTGAACATACAAGAAGTTCTGAAAATTGAAGTATTTGAGAGTATTTTAGTAAGAGGTTTGTTTAAACAACCGTTTTTCAAATGGTGTCAATGAATTGAAAAAAAACAACAATAAATTTTTACTTTTTACAAATGTTTACTGCAATATAGAACGCATCCTGTAACGTAGGTCTACATTAATAAAGAGTTGCATTACAGTGAGCCTACAGTCGATTTTTTCCAGAAATTGCATACAATTGATAATCCAGCTGATAAATTCAACGAGCTTAGCGAGTTCTTATGGATGACTGGAGCCTTGAGTCTTTCTGCGTTTGTGTCTTATTTAGTACAGTATTGCCTGTCAATATCATATCTAATATTGCCTGCAATATTTATAACCCAGCGAACTAAATTCAACCTTGAGCTTTTTCATGTGCTTGTTCGTCGATATCTTTCGATTCCTTTCATCAAACTACAAACTCTCATCACAACATATTCTTTGAACCATTACACAGATCGAGTTGTTTGGCCAACGAAATCGGCTCACTCCTTCAACAAATTTGAAAATGTGACAGGATAAGTTTGTAAATACATAAGAAAAAATGTATAGTGAACAGAATACTCAGAGGTCAGCTGGATTATTAATTACAAACAAACACATAAACGGACACAAATGTGAAAGAAACAAATGTATAGTGAATTCTCATTAGTGAGCTGTATTATTAATATGCAAAATTAATCTATTTGAGTACTATTTCTGTTTGTGTAAAATTCACAAAGACTTTTTTTAGTTATCAAAATCAAGTGACTGTCTCGTTCATATTATTATGTACAATAACAATAGTGTAGAACTTCAACCACAGCTGTTAAGCTACTCAAGTTCTTTTCTTTTTTTTCATCATGATACTGTTTCTTTATAATAATTGCATTGTAAAAATATTTGTAAAACATGTCAGTGTTGTGAATAAATTTTCTTTTGCCTGCTGAAAAAAAATCTTCCAACAAACAAACCACAAACGGACAACGACTTAAGACTCTAGTCATCAGTAAGATCTCGTTACGCTCGATCATCTCGAATCTCACTTTGCATTCAATAAATGCTGACATTTTGAAACTGATCTCACCAAACTATACTCCAAAATGAAAGTGACTTATCCACAGAATACTCATTAACATTCCTCTTTCAATCTATAATAAACAGATAGGTGTGTGGTTTTAACACTTTCCTTCAAACTATCAACAGCGATCGTTAGTTGGTTGTGCGAATGTTACGTAAATCGAACTATAAGGACTTTTTTTCTCTTATAAAAACAGGAAACAGATGAAAGTAATTAGACCGAACCATTTCACACGAGACGTCCTGTCCGATTCTTGTATTTATTTCTCTCAATTCGCTTACCACTCACTCACTCTCCCTCTCTCACACACACACATTCACTCTCTCTCTCTCTCTCATCTCTCTCCGTACATCTGTGGCTTTATCGTTTCTTACGTACTCACCATCTTTTTTCATCTACATCTATTGCATCCACTAAGTTCCCAGAGATTTTTTCATCAACTGCAGCACGAAGAAGAGGTATCAGCTTGCATAACGTGACGGTGGGTTGTGCAATGTCCTAAACTAATCCAACTGAATCAGCTGGTAATCAGCTGATCGGCTAAGGAAATTGGTCAATAATCATAGCTAACATTTGGTGTAGATTCATTATTATTTTAATTGCTTAATGTTGTTAATGAATGAGCAACGTGTAAAGCCGTGTACACACTGCGCAAATGTCCTACAAACATGTTTGTTGGAAAAGTTTGGGCAAATTTTATTATGTTTGACAAACAATGTTTGCCCGTGGCCAGTGTGGACGCGTCACCAAACAAAATATCTGTAAGTGGGAAGAACAGGTTTTATGTTTTACAGCTGTCAACACTGAAAATGTTTGAAAAAACAGTAATTTTTGTTTGACGAACAATGATTGTCCAAACTTTTTAAAATGTTTGTCCCTGAGCTCCTCAACAAACATGTTTGCCGAACAATTGTTCAATGTGGACACACCTTAAAATAAATACTTTGATGTACTTTTATATTGCTAAGAAGTGTATGTTGGATATTTTCAATTGTTTAATGTAGCCAATTGATGTACAACCTGCATATTTACAAATAGACAATAACTTTCTTGACTCAACCTGAGAATTTTATTTAGTACTCAGCCTCCATAAATCATTATCAATCTCCATTGGTCAACGGTTGATAACCAATCGTAGGGCTTCACAAATACTATACATTCTTAAGCTCACTATTGAAACTATTGGACAACATTTTATAAAGTGAAGAAAACATAACCTACTTTCTGACTTTCTGGACTAGTACAGTAAATCAAAACTCGGGGGAAGAACTCCCAGAATTATTATAGAATAATAATCATGTATCATTGAATCATAAATAAATATGATATGGTTATAAGACATCCAGCTTTGGGGCTGTGCAAGGAAAAGTAACATCAACACCATCCAGAAATTCCAGAACAAGGTATTGAGAAATGCTGTCAATGCTACATACTTAGTCAGAAATTCGAATCTCCGAATTTCTGTTCCAAATTTGAAACCGATTTCTTGTTAACTCAAGTCGACTACTGTCTATTACTACTGTTTTATTGGGGTGAGAGTGTAAGAACGGCACAGTATGAGAGACTACCTGCGTCATCAGATGACAAAATTCTCACATAGGGGCCTGTGCAGGTGGAAGCAGTCGATGTCATGATCACAAAGGCTGCCAGAAACCATGAAGAGACTCTACATTGCTCAATTAATTAGAATGTGAAGGAGTGATATACCCCTCCTTCAGTGTCGAACTTTAAATCTATTAATTTAAGCTAGAATTGAACTGTTTATTAACCAAAGTGTTATTTTTGTTTTGAGCCTAATGGTGGTGGAGATTTTTGAACACTGAACTAAAAATTCATGATTTTTTTTATTGTAATTTGACCAAAGTGTTAGATTACAGTCAAATTACAATAAAAAAATAATAAATCAAGAATTTTTAGTTCAGTGTTCAAAAATCTCCACCACCACTTTGTTGCTCAAAACAAAAATAATGACACAGTTTCAAACTCTCATGTATTATGGAACACTGAAGAGGATAGAGCAACAACATACAACATTGATATCAAGTGAATCTTCTCTTCTCCACTACATTAGCCCGGTGAAACAGTTCACAAGTGATCGCACATGCGCGTGCTTGAGTGTGTTTTGATCACGTGACTGCAAAACTTGTTGGTTTCCTATCATTTGTCCCCCCCACCCATAATACACCAAACCAAACCCCCTCCCCCCTCAATAAACTCGTGGGAAATGTTCCACTTTTGCACCAGCGCCAATGTAACAATGAATGGTCGCTTCTCGAATGAGATTCACTTTAAACGGTCTGCATTCCTTATGTGATTACATCAATTCCAACCATTTAAACAATACTGACAGGGTGAAGTGAGTTTCAATAAAGTGAGATCCACAATGAACTGTCAGCTTAGCTAATAAAATATAACCAATTCTACCTATTCAAACAATAGTGACAATTTGCAGTTAATTTCACTGTAGTGAGAACCTTATTAACCTGACAGTATTCCCTGTGAATAACATTAAAGCTTCTCATTAAAACAATACTGACAATTTGCAGTTAATTTGACTATAGTGAGAAACTTATTGGCCTGACAGTATTCCCTGTAAATAACAACAAAGCTGCTCATTCAAATAATTCTGACAGATTGAAGAGAATCCAACAACAGAATCCAGTAATTGCTTCCAAAGAAGATGGAGTTTTTGTTTGATGAAGCAGAAGAAGTAGAAGACTTTGAAGATGATGTTTGCCTTCAAGGGTTTTCTTACAAAAGTTCCATGACCCACTTCTAGTACTATTCCTTGGATGGTTTTTGATTTGAATCCAGTTATTCCTTGATTCAAATCCAGAATTTTATCTATAATTTCTCATGAAAAAGCATAAATTTATTGTAGAATATTGGAGGAATATAGGTGTAATATGAGTACATATTTAAATGATAGAATAATGGATTTTAAATGAGAACATTCAAAGATTTTACAAAAATTAGAATTCTGAACCTGATAGCTTATTGATTTGATATAATATTGTAATTCAGTGTATTTTCCTTATTTTAATACATTATTAAGTTATAAAATTTAGATGTATTTTTGACTATTAAGTGATTCAACATACGCATTCGAAACTCAATTCAGTAGAGCTTAGATCAGTTTCAACCCAACTTTGAGTACTAATAATAATAATAATATCGAGTGACCTGGCTGGCTCAGGTCTGGTGTCAGAGTTTTCAGGTCGCAACTGATCAATTTCAGGGCCTCTGACATGACCTAACGACTGCTTTCAGGCAGCCGGGACCGACGGCTTAACGTGTCCATACTTTGAGTACTATAATGAGTAGTATAGACCCAATATCTAACAAGAAAGCTGTTGTACTAGAAGTGCATTCAAATATGTTTTTATGTTAACACAAAAAAAAAAATCCATTCAAGCCTCTTCAATTTATTTCTCACTATAAATAAATAATAATGAAATCCTAGTATATATTTCTGAAAATGTCCCAACGTTTGTTCTTCCAATAGATAAACTATATTAGGATGAAATACATTATTCCATCAATAAAGTTTCAAAGATACCTTAATTTTCTTCAATAGGGTACGGTACCTCAAATCACCTATTTCTCTAAATTGCTGTAAAATTCAGGAAATTTATAAAGTTTCTCTTGAAAATATGAAAAATATACTAAATAAATTGAAACAATAGAATATCTCGAGTACCCTTTTATTTTATCACAACACAACTAGGTTCAACTCTTACTACACTTGGAAATGACTCACTTTTTGTGTAGTTGAGAAGTTGATATTGTGGTAATTATTCATATTAAATGAAAAAGACTAAGAAATTGTCAAAGAATCACAGATTCATCGATACTTAGAAAGACCGGTTTCGGTTTACACCATAATAATGAAAATGACTCTTCAAGAGTTGAAACACTTCAAGGATAAAAAAGGGTAATTGATATTATATTATATAAGGTGTTTTAATACTTTCAGTAATCAATTTTTTTTGTCATTAAATAGAACGACTTTCAGTAACCCTAAAAATAAGAATGAGTATACCTAATAAAATATGCGAGACATCACGAATACTTATTTATTCAAAAATACAGAACTTAGGGTACCTCGAAAGACGTGATTCCCATGTCGGGGGGTCCTTCAACTGGGGGGAACACAGTCGTGGGCACCACAACACACTCACAAGAAATCACGTGATACATTCGTTCGCGAGCACAACTCAACTCACACTGAGCACCAACTAACTAGTGCACAATTCAGCGCTCACTGGGTCACAGAAAGGGGGGGCTCCGCCACCTGGGACCCCCCTGCAGATAACAACAAAAGGGGGGACACGAGACCCCGCATAGAAGCTGCAGAGATAACAACAGGTAACCAGGAGAAAGACGGTGAAGATACGTTGCAACGGTGAAGAAGAGATAGGATGCAACGCTAGTGCTACAAATGATACGCGATGAGTTGCGTATCAATTTTTCATTTAAATTGTTGCCACTGCAGATACGGTTGAAAATATTAAAGATACGCAACGGTGAAGAGGAATTGGGTTAGGATGCAACGCTAGTAATACAAATGATACGCGAGAAGTGGCGTATCAATTTTTTATTTAAATTGTTGCCACTGCAGATACGGTTGAAAGATACGCAACGGTGAAGTGGAATTGGGATAGGATGCAACGCTAGTGCTACAAATGATACGCGATGAGTTGTGTATCAATTTTTCATTGAAATTGTTGCCACTGCAGATACGGTAGAAAGATAATAATAATTATTAAATACACGCAATGGTGATGTGGAATTGGGTTGGGATGCAACGCTGGTAATACAGATGATAAGCGATAAGTTGCGTATCAATTTTCCATTTGAATGCCAGTGCTACAAATGATACGCGATGAGTGGCGTATCAGATTTTCATTTAAATTATTAGTTGCGTATCAATTTTCTATTTGAATGCTTGTTACAAATGATACGCGATGAGCAGCTTATCATTTTCTCATTTGAACTATTTTTCAGCCTCTTTTAAAATACAGTTGGCTCATAAAACTGATGTATGAACTTGAATTCTTAGTTGTTCACAATATTTATACGCTAAAATGATTTATAATATTCAATTTGAAGTAAGATAATACTGGTGTAGTCGTTTGCATAGTGCCAGTTTGAATAGCATCACAGCTTAAGCTGGATTAAATCCATATGAAGATTCATTTCCAATAATCAGAATCATATATATTTAGCTCATATTATTAAACTCTGTTGTTCTATCCCGATCATATTCATATGATTTGTAATTATATCAACAAATAAACAAATAAATATCTCCTATTTTATGCCAAATAGATAGGATGCTAAGGGCCGTTATCACAGTGACAGTTTAAACTAAATTTAATTTTAAACTGGATTAAATCCGTATCAAGTCTAGTTTGTTATAATGTGTTTCATTTTGAGTTTAAGCCACCAGCTGATTAAATCGAGTTTATGCTTTGACTGTGCAAACGGCCCTAAATGTGGTTCATTTCCAGATTAAAGCTAGGCGCACACAGATCGTCATCGGACGGACGGCACGCATCGGACGGATCGGACGATTAGATTTGATGCATTGTTTCCAATTGGAGTGCGCATACCTATCCGCATCATATAGGTATGCGCACTCCAATTGGAAACAATGCATCAAATCTAATCGTCCGATCCGTCCGATGCGTGCCGTCCGTCCGATGATGATCTCTGTGCGCCTACCTCAAGCCACCAGCTGATTCAATTCAGTTTGAGCTTTCTTTGTGCCAACAGTCCTAAGTACTGTATTGTAACTATTCCAAGAGTTTGAACAGATGACTGTCCATTCTGAGGAAAGGATTTCAAAGAATATCCTTTCCATTAACAGTCTACCAAAAGGGAGATAACAAGGAAAAGTAAAATAGTAAGAATGGCGGTGAAGAGGGGAGAAGGAGAAGGATGAGTTGGATGAGGATGAGGAAGAAAATGAGGAGGAGGAGGAGGAGGAGGAGGAAGAAGAAGAAGAGGATGAGGAGAATTGAGAAAGAAGAAGAATGATAAAGTGCTTGCTCTCAATACCAAAATGGAGACCAGAGAAGCTGTTGTGCTCATATACTGTATGTGGAGGTGAACTGGAAAGCTGCACAGGTAGAGAGAGATAGACTGACTGCTCAGTAGGCCAGGACACACTACAATTTCACTCTCGCTAAAAGGGCTGAAAGAGGATATTAGATGGAAAGCACAAGAAGAAGAAGAACAAGATTAAGATGAAGAAGAAGAAGAAAGAAGAAGAAGAAGAAGAAAGAAGAAGAAGAAGAGAAGAAGAAGAAGAAGAAGAAGAAGAAGAAGAAGAAGAAGAAGAAGAAGAAGAAGAAGAGAAGAAGAAGAAGAAGAAGAAGAAGAAGAAGAAGAAGAAGAAGAAGAAGAAGATCATGAATGAGCTGAAGAAGTATGATGGAGTGAAGAAGAATAGAACCATTGATATAAGAAGGGGGAAGAAAAAGAAGAACAGAAACAAGTTGAAGAGAAGTATGATATAAGTGCAGAAGAATAAGTAAGAAAGGGAACAATAAATAAGAAAGGGAGAGAAAAAGAGAAATATGATTTTATTTATTTAGCGTATGGCAGTATACACAACACATTTATGATCACAAAATTCGAAAAAAAAGAAAACAATAGAAAATTCATATATAAAACGAATGAAAATATCTTAGTCACTTTTGACCTGGAAATTAGAGGCATGCTTCCAGGGTATTTAAGTAGGCTATTGATGCTGGTTTAGCCACCAGGAAATCTTCATGTGCACCCGTGTATGCTGATCTGGGACACTCCTCCACTATGTGTCTCACAGTCTGGACTGCTCCACACTCACAGAAAGGGGAGTCAGCCTTCCCCCACTTATGCATCAGATAGGCACATCTACCATGATGAGTTCGTACCCTATTCAATGCCGACCATGTTTTACGAGGCAAATCGAAGCCTGGTGGCCTTTTGGCTACAAATGGGATGTCAATGTTCTGCTTTGCTGACCACGCTTGTTGCCAGGCCTCAGTTAAACGGAAACCTGAATCTAAGGCTGTAATTGCCGTCCTAACCGGTGGCTTACGAGATTGCAGACGGCTCTGATTGGCATCTTGTATATCCTCATGTATTGGCAGGCTTCGATTTTCCTGTATCTTCTTGTACTCTCTAGTGAGGGCATTCATGCGTCGAAGATTTGGGGGTGGGATGTGACTCAGCACCGGGAGCCATTCCACAAACACAATAAGGCTCCAAAATATTTGGGCGTGATACTTGAAAGGACACTTTCATTCAAATAGCACCTAACAAAGACAGTAGAGAAATATGATGAAGAAGACGGACAGAAAGAACAAGGAGAACAGAAACAAGCTGAAGAGAAGTATGATGAAGTGAATTGGGGGTGGGATGTGACTCAGCACCGGGAGCCATTCCACAAACACAATAAGGCTCCAAAATATTTGGGCGTGATACTTGATAGGACACTTTCATTCAAAGAGCACCTAACAAAGACAGTAGAGAAATATGATGAAGAAGACGGACAGAAAGAACAAGGAGAACAGAAACAAGCTGAAGAGAAGTATGATGAAGTGAAGAAGAATAAAACCATTGATAAGGAAAGGAAAGAAGGAGAAGTAGCAGATGCTAATAATAATATGATGATGATGATGATGATGATGATGATGATGGTGATGATGATGATGCAGAAGAGAAATTATGAAATGGATAAAGGCAGATGGACGAGGAGTAGGAGAAGGAGCATTAGAAGGAGAAGTATGAAAAAGAAGAGGTTGAGAGAAATTAAGATGAAATGGAGAAAAGAGAAAGAAGGAGAATAAGGATAAGAGGGAAGAAAGAGAACATGGACAAGAAAAGAAGGAAGTAAAATAATAGTAGTAATTATAAGGCTGGAAGAGATGGAGGAGGATAGGAGGAGGAGAATGAAGAAGTAGAGAAGGAAGTTGAGAAGTGGAAAATAATCAGATGATGTCGGAAAAGGTACAGCAGGACAAAAACAAAAATAAGACGAATAGCAGAAGAGAAGGTAGAGAATAAGAAGTGATATAAAAGGAAAACGTGGCGTGAAAACCATAATCACTATGGAAGTCTTTAAGCCAGGTTCAGTTTATCAAAAATAAATAGGCCTACTAGCATTCGTATATATTTATCTCTTCATGCTATTTTTCTCTATGTTATCACCTAATCCTTCTCGGTTTATGACACCTCCTCAATTCATAGCGGTCTATGAGACACATACCGATGTTGGTCTAGTATAAAATAGACCTTTCTCTTAATTTCTGCCCAATATAAAAACAATTACTTATCTAATCTAATCTAATCTAATACCTAATCTCTCACGGTTTATAAAACTGAGGTGCCATAGGACACCTAGGGGTGTCCCATAGAGTAGGGGTGTCCCATAGTATCTTTGTCTAGTACAAAATAGACTATTGCATCTTTCTCTTCATTATATATCACTTATTAATTGAAATACCATTGCATCTTTCATACCAATTGAAATACTATTGCATCTTTCTCTTCATTTTAGTCCACTAAAAAATATATCACTAATTAATTGAAATATCTAATATCTCCCTGTTCATGGAACCCTCAACCTCTCACAGTCTATAAGACCAGGGTCTGTCAGACCGCAAGCGGAGTCTTCAAGACCCCGTTTTCAGAGCGCAGTTTCATCGCAAGTTCAAGTTCACAAGTACGACTGGATTCCAAACCAGCTGGCCGGTAACTGGACTGGTCTACACACTCACTGGTTCCAGTTCACTATAGTGAGGTCCACGTTATAATGACAGTATTTGATCAACTTTGGTTTTGCTATCCTTGTCTATCATCCAACAAAGCCGGTGGTACTATCCTTTTCTAGGTCCAGAACGATGGCAATCATGTTTTTGACAGTGTAGAAATATAATTAATTAATGCAGAGAATCGGCATCGCTATTCTTCTATCTTTATCCACTGCCATTATAACGTGGATCTCACTATAGAAGACCAGTTCAAAGACATTGGCTAATGCAGTATGAACTTGGCAGCTAGTATATTTATATAGGTAGATACTGGTGGATACAACTCTCAGCTACCAGTTGGGTGTATGTTTAATTGATTACATTTCAGACTAATGTTTTAATTATATGTTTGAAAAGAATGTGCTACCTGTTGTTTTAGCCTGTTTATAAAGGTGTTCTATGTTCCTTATCTAATTTTGACCACATGACTGATAAAGCCTTAACACTGCAGAGAAATAGGTCCCTCAGTTTGAAAGGTAATTGCGTCCCCAGTGTTCAAATAAAAATCAAGTGAAATTTAACAACAGAATGTGTAACATAATCTATAATAAATAGAAATAAGAATCTCAGTAGGCTTTTTTTGTATTATTTAATCACAACATGTTTCAACATTGAAAATGGCATGAATGTTGAAACATGTTGTGATTAAATGATTCAAAAAGGGTACTGAGATTTGTATTTCTATTTATATTACAAGTAGCCCTATACAGAAAAGAGACAATAATCTATAATATAATGAAGGAAAATTGGCTTATGAATGTACTGGATGGGAAATTCCCGAATGACACATCATCACGTCTGAACTACTCAACTAATTTAATCTGTCTATAAAATAATGAAGGAAAGAATTGGCTTATGAATGTACGGGATAGGAAATTCACGAATCACGCATCATCACGTCTGAAATACAGGACTTATTAACTTGAAATTTGCATATAGATCCCTAATTTACAGAGGAAGATTATAGGCCTATTTAAAATTCTTAAAGATTTCAGTAGATCAAGTTTTCAGTTTGTCATGTTTCTAATTGGACCCTTGCTGAGCACGGGTTACCTGCTAGTATAATACTATAGATAGACTATAAATGAATCATTTTGAAACCTACATAATATCTTGACTGTAAATTGAATCTACTACTAGCTACTACAAAAACGACTTGGAATATGAAAACTAACAGTTTTTAAAATAATTTGTATATGATTTTCTTATTTTCTTCATTTCAATGTTTACTTTATTTATTAGTACACAAATAGAACGATTTTCAACATTCTGTTTTGCTGTTACAGTGTGTAAAGCTCTTCCTGGGGGAGTCACTCTCACCTCCAAGGATAGGACAACACACTTAGGGTGATGTAATGCTGTATTTAAATGCCTCACGTTGGGCCGGCAAAATCATGTGGTGCGTTTTTTAACGGCTTCACACATGTAGGGTGAATCTTGCACTGAGTCAGTGGTGTAATGGCTATAAATTTTGCAATGGCGTGTGAGGACGCTGAGTGAACAGCAGACTGATTGACTCACTACAAGACTCAATACAATTGTCGGAATCGCGGGAGGCCTAAACGCTCGCTCACCCTTGATTCCTCTAATGACAAATTGTATAATGATGAAATTTTTATAAGTAGTGTAGCGATCGCTAAACACTGAAGACGGATACCTTAAAATTATTACCTGTGAAGAATGAGCATACAAAATCATACAGGTCGAGCAAAAATCCCGATGTAGATAATTTACGGGACTGCGTCTCTAATAAGTTCTGAAGGATTAAAATACGGTATTTGAACCAAATATCGTTCAGAATATACTTCGAGAACAGAGTCTTGTCGGGTTTTAAGCTCTATTGTAGGAATTTATATGATCTATGGCTGCCACTGCTGTACAATTGATGTGTTCGCTCCTAAGTCGAGGTAGGTAACAGATAAAAGCTGATATATGAGCAGGTAAGGACAAAGAATAAATATCTCGATCTGACCCCACTCGCTACATCCACTTAGACCTGTTCCAATATCCAGCTTAATTCAATTATTCCAATGATCGTATTCGATCGGTTCTTGATGATATAGAACGTATCAGACACAATAATTGACAGGCTTAAGAAATAATCGAACTCAGAAAGCGAATAACAAAACTGAAATATATTACAATAAAATATGCAATCATACAGTGCAGGTTCAGAATTTGATTTACAGGTTGATAATAATTTGCATTAACAGAATAGTTAAAAATTTTCTTGTGCTTGCATGATACCATGCGTGATTCACAGAGAATTTTACAATTGATAAAATCTAACAGTTTGAAAAATAGTGAAAAATGAATTATAGAAAATATTTTAAAATGTTCGGGGTCGTGGTTCAGGCAGCGGAGGATAGTTAATCAACTACAAATTCTTATAAATTTAATATGAATAAATTCTAGACTCTTAAATGCTAAAGCGCTTGTCGGCGTGGCCAATAATTTAACGAAGAAAAATTTATGTTTTTCTGCACTGAAATATTTTCGAAGCGTAGATTGGGGCCCCTTATGACTTATAACTCACGTGAAATTCCTTGGTCGTCGTGGTTTTCTTCTTTAGATCAAAAATCGTTTGATCGGCGGCAATCCAGGCTTTGGTTTCAGCACGTGGGGAATTTTAATTTAAATATCTCCTTCACCGAATTAATTAAGGGATAATTTACTTTAAGCTTTTAAATTTATCGATTGATGAAAACAGAAATTTACAAATAACAAATAGATTGGCCTAAAATATCGGCTCACAAATAGAACATTTAAAAATCGAACAAGAAATTTTACAAATAGGTCTTTGGTAACTATGAAAGAGATCTACACGGTAAGGATTTCAAAAGGGAAGTGCTGCTCTTTTCTCTAAGCTTTTAGGCTAGACCTTGCTTCTCGGAATCTCAATGTAATAATTTGCATAAAAATTTGCCATTGGTAGAACGCTTGTGACGTAAACATGACGTCAGTGGCAAGTAGTAGAATACAATTCCTTTAATTACAATAATAATTTAATTTATGTAATTCTTAAAACTGCTTAATCTTCTAGACATAGTTCCTCTCATACAATGTACACGTGCTAGTGTAACTGATAAGGCAGGGTTGGTGTCTGATAATAGATTAACATGTGTTGCTTTCAAACGATCACCGTCTTGGTGCTATTTCTATGCACTGTGATTGGCTTAGACCTGCCATAGAGATTTAATTACCATGTGGTTCAGTTGAATTAAATTATTAATAAATTAATATTCTTGTACAATTTTTATTAGGTTTGAGATTATTATAATTAATTTCTGCCATTTTATCAATAATAGAATTTCATGCTATGACCTATTTAGTTACAATAAGACCTGACGCATAATACAATTTCTTAAATAATAAATAATTTCAACAATAATACATACATTTTATTTTTTATTTTGAAATTCTTGATCCTTTATTGATAGTTTTATAATTTTTAGGAATGATATTTTACCTTGCATGAGAACCGGTATGATATTTGACAATGCTTTGAATCAGTCAGCTGCGTTCGAACTGTTTTAAAAACATCTGATCGATAGTAAACAAAGTGTAACCTCAAAATCAGTGAGCGATTCATAAATAATTTGTGCTTTATTCGCAAAATAATTATAATTTTATTGAATAATTTTCCTAGAAAAATATTCAGTACAGAACGGTACTCTTATCTAATATACAGTTATTGATAAGTAAGCTTTATCGCTCGGTCGCTAACTATTCCTTTAGCAAATTCTTTCATTTTAAAAGGTAATCACAATTTTTCTCTCTTCTCATGAGATCTATTTGAAAAATTCATCACACAAAAGCCCCCAGGATATTTTAAATAGGTAATTGGGAGACGAGTCGAAACAATGACTATTTGAAAAATCCGATATTGTGATGAATACACTATTTCATCTCCTTACTTCTACGAAAACTCAACACTTAACACTAAAAACAATATATCGTGCACTTTTGGCTACGAAAAAATAAATAATTGATTGTTCTTTCATTGGATACAATCGAAATACAATAATTAATGAGGTCTCTTTGGATCCTTCATTAAAACAACTCCACAACTTCCATTCACGGTGGCTTATGAGCAGACCCATAACTATAACAAATATACAAAATTTCACATATTACTTCTTAAGATTTGAACAGTATTTGCAACAAATATAGACTTTCATCATTTTTTCATAGTTATTACAGGTTTCGACTCTTTGGTTTGGCTTTTACATAAATTGGGTGAGAGTGTGATTTTACTTCGGTGACTTGACAATCGTCTACCGTTTGACTCGAGCAATTTCTTATTTGCGCTTAGTACGTTGCGTACAAACAGGGTTACACTTGAAATGGCTTTCTTGATTTTTATCAATGTTGGTTACAAATATTAAGTCTTAAGATTACATTTATCAATTTGAATTACAATTCATGATCTTTTGATGCAACAGTAATAAATTTCACATTTAAAGGTAAGAATTTCATTTTCTTTGGAGTTTTTTTTTTTTTAGAGATACATTCATATATGACATAGAACATGCGCATTTCGTGCAAATTAACATAAATATATATTTTTGGTTGCGTTTTTGCTTATGATTTCACATTAAATAATATGTTACATTAATAATTGAATAACGATATTGCTTGGATTCTATTAACATTGACTCTAGGATTTCGTACACATTGGTTGGTGGGACGAAGAAAATATCGAACAGGCTTTGGTTCTGAATAGATTTTTTCTATCGATTCTGTATTTCAAGGTTAGATTTACACATTTTTTCAAATAAACTTTGTTTATTTTCTTTCCTCCTATTCACTACTAACTTCATCTGATTTATAATTTATAATTATTTTCTGTGGATAATACAATTTTTGTTTTTGTTTTCCAGTTGGGCGGATATAACTAGGCGATTGTTTCTGTGATGACTGTAGCATGAGACTGATGGCTTGATCAGGTTGGTAATTTTTAGAGTTGTTTTGTAGTTTTATTTTCTTCTGTTATTAAAGTTGATTTCGGTTTCTTCATTTGAAGTGAATTAATAATATTTCCTTATTGGCTGAGATGTGGTGAAGTTTAGGTTATGTTGATTAACTAGGCTGCAGTAGAAAGATGCTAGTATGCAAAGATGTGATTCGATGGGTAGGCTGTGACTATGAAGAAGTTTGATAGCTGATGTACTTCACAAATGTAGCTTCCAATTGATTAAAAGATTATTATTTCCTCAAGCCCCCATCTAAATTTGATTTCTGATTTGTTTCAAGTTTCCATTCCAATTCGCAACTATCCGTTTTACTAAACTTTGCTTAAAACGGATGTGCCGATGGTGTAGATCGATTCTTACAAACTCATTTCCTCTTTGTTGGCCGGTAACATGCGGTTTGATATCCTTAAACCTTACATGCCGGTGATGTGTGTGGATTCTTGTTGATAATATTTTCCTTTTCGGCATGGCGGTGTACAGTCTGCTTGACTTTAACCGGACATGACTGCGGTGGTTGTAGGTCTTTCTTGAGACTATTTTCCTTTTCTGCATGGCGGGGAGAAATTGGATATTCAATTTTAGTCTTACATGACGGCGGTGTAGATGAATTCTATTAGATGATTTTCTTCTTTGACGTCTTGTTTGTTGTTTTGATTCATGGGTTTTCAGTTTTGGTGGTGATTTTGATTTGTTGTGGTTTTCTGTTTCATTTCTATTGTTTAGGTGACTATCTTCATGAATGCTGGGTTTATATGTTGCAGGCGCTGTCCTCGGTGGATGGACGGTGATGTGGGCGGTCGGCGGTCCGGGCTGCTCTTCTACGCGGCGGGCAACGTCCTTGGACTCCTGGTGTCCAGCGCGCGGTGGTACGGGCTGTCCCTCTACCTGATGGATGACGTCCTCGGCTTGGCGGGTGATGTCGTCAGGTCCCTCTCGGCGTTCGGCGGCGTGCGGTGCAACTTCAGTCTGATATTCCGGTGGTTGGTTTTCCATACATGTGTCATGTTCGCTTGCCTGTTTTATGACCTCCTTCTTGGGTGTGTCTGCCTTCGCATGTATGGGCTCAGTCTCTGGTCCATATTGATTTTTATTGTCTGATGATCCCCTCGATTGCCGTGTTACCATCCTGCTTTCCTCTGCTGCTTCCTTCAACCTTTGTTCCTGTTTCCGAAACCTTGTTCACTTGCTATCCGCATCTGTCGGACTTCTTCAATTATTTTTTCATTTGCTCGTGTGTTTCCTTCATATGAATTTTTTACTACTTCCAGGATGATGTTTGCCCAATATAGCGGGATGAGTGTGTGGTCTTCGGTCAGCGGTGGGGATTCTGTAGTGTGAAGTACAGACGTCTGGACCTCTGGGACGGCGGTGCATGGGCGTTTCTCCTGCGCGACGTCTTCCGTCCTTGAAGTCGCCGATGTGGGCTCCAGGATGCGATGTGGTTCTTCCATAATTTATCGGATGATATAAAGATGCAAGTGTGTTGAAACGACCGCAAACATGTGGGGTTATGTGAAACGATTATATGTGAATGATCAAATATTGAAATAGTGTGAAAAATTCGTTCAATTGGGAAAATACAAAAGTTTGATTCAATAACATGTGTTCAGTGATGAAATGAATCAAATTAGCAATATCGTTAACATAAAGTGACAATAACATAAAGGATACACAGTGAACACTTATGCGGTAATACAGGTACGCCTCTTATAATTTATTATTACTATTATTATAAATATTTTATTCTTATAATTTCTTGCCGCAATTCTATATATAGGCTAGTGTTCTTTGCAAAATTTTATATAAAAGCAGTGATGCTCTGCTTGAATTCCACAATATATCCGTGATTTAATTTTACTTCCCTCTTTATGCTTTAAAAAACTTTTAAAAATGTAAATAACTTCAATCCTCTTTTCTGTAAATATTTATAAATTGTTTCAATATAGACCTAATATTCTTCAAATAATATGACCTTTCTTATGGTATTTCTTAAACCTATGACTTATAGTATGACCAATTTTCGAATAACACGATAATAAAATTCTGAGTTCGATTTTTTCTCTAAAAATTCATCAATCGATAAATTTCTTTTCTGTTCAAAAATTGGGTATGGTACTTCTTGTTATTTTATATAACAGTGAACAGTTAATATTAAAATTGAAGAAATTCACAACCATGAATTTTTCAAAAAAAAAAATTTTCCCGTTGTCAGCGCTATAGTATACTGAGCAACTAAATAATCCTCGCAGTCGATTATCCACCTCTTCAATGCCTATCACTGTTGGGCGCCAAATCATGTGGAGCTCCTCCTGGGGGAGTCACTCTCACCTCCAAGGATAGGACAACACACTTAGGGTGATGTAATGCTGTATTTAAATGCCTCACGTTGGGCCGGCAAAATCATGTGGTGCGTTTTTTAACGGCTTCACACATGTAGGGTGAATCTTGCACTGAGTCAGTGGTGTAATGGCTATAAATTTTGCAATGGCGTGTGAGGACGCTGAGTGAACAGCAGACTGATTGACTCACTACAAGACTCAATACAATTGTCGGAATCGCGGGAGGCCTAAACGCTCGCTCACCCTTGATTCCTCTAATGACAAATTGTATAATGATGAAATTTTTATAAGCAGTGTAGCGATCGCTAAACACTGAAGACGGATACCTTAAAATTATTACCTGTGAAGAATGAGCATACAAAATCATACAGGTCGAGCAAAAATCCCGATGTAGATAATTTACGGGACTGCGTCTCTAATAAGTTCTGAAGGATTAAAATACGGTATTTGAACCAAATATCGTTCAGAATATACTTCGAGAACAGAGTCTTGTCGGGTTTTAAGCTCTATTGTAGGAATTTATATGATCTATGGCTGCCACTGCTGTACAATTGATGTGTTCGCTCCTAAGTCGAGGTAGGTAACAGATAAAAGCTGATATATGAGCAGGTAAGGACAAAGAATAAATATCTCGATCTGACCCCACTCGCTACATCCACTTAGACCTGTTCCAATATCCAGCTCAATTCAATTATTCCAATGATCGTATTCGATCGGTTCTTGATGATATAGAACGTATCAGACACAATAATTGACAGGCTTAAGAAATAATCGAACTCAGAAAGCGAATTAACAAAACTGAAATATATTACAATAAATATGCAATCATACAGTGCAGATTCAGAATTTGATTTACAGGTTGATAATAATTTGGCATTAACAGAATAGTTAAAAATTTTCTTGTGCTTGCATGATACCATGCGTGATTCAACAGAATTTTACAATTGATAAAATCTAACTGTTTGAAAAAATAGAGAAAAATGAATTATAGAAAATATTTTTAAAATGTTCGGGGTCGTGGTTCAGGCAGCGGAGGATAGTTAATCAACTACAAATTCTTATAAATTAATATGAATAAATTCTAGGCTCTTAAATGCTAAAGCGCTTGTCGGCGTGGCCAATATTTAACGAAGAAAAATTTATGTTTTTCTGCACTGAAATATTTTCGAAGCGTAGATTGGGGCCCCTTATGACTTATAACTCACGTGAAATTCCTTGGTAGTCGTGGTTTTCTTCTTTAGATCAAAAATCGTTTGATCGGCGGCAATCCAGGCTTTGGTTTCAGCACGTGGGGAATTTTAATTTAAATATCTCCTTTACCGAATTAATTAAGGGATAGTTTACTTTAAGCTTTTAAATTTATCAATTGATGAAAACAGAAATTTACAAATAACAAATAGATTGGCCTAAAATATCGGCTCACAAATAGAACATTTAAAAATCGAACAAGAAATTTTACAAATAGGTCTTTGGTAACTATGAAAGAGATCTACACGGTAAGGATTTCAAAAGGGAAGTGCTGTTCTTTTCTCTAAGCTTTTAGGCTAGACCTTGCTTCTCGGAATCTCAATGTAATAATTTGCATAAAAATTTGCCATTGGTAGAACGCTTGTGACGTAAACATGACGTCAGTGGCAAGTAGTAGAATACAATTCCTTTAATTACAATAATAATTTAATTTATGTAATTCTTAAAACTGCTTAATCTTCTAGACATAGTTCCTCTCATACAATGTACACGTGCTAGTGTAACTGATAAGGCAGGGTTGGTGTCTGATAATAGATTAACATGTGTTGCTTTCAAACGATCACCGTCTTGGTGCTATTTCTATGCACTGTGATTGGATTAGACCTGCCATAGAGATTTAATTACCATGTGGTTCAGTTGAATTAAATTATTATAAATTAATATTCTTGTACAATTTTTATTAGGTTTGAGATTATTATAATTAATTTCTGCCATTTTATCAATAATAGAATTTCATGCTATGACCTATTTAGTTACAATAAGACCTGACGCATAATACAATTTCTTAAATAATAAATAATTTCAACAATAATACATACATTTTATTTTTTATTTTGAAATTCTTGATCCTTTATTGATAGTTTTATAATTTTTAGGAATGATATTTTACCTTGCATGAGAACCGGTATGATATTTGACAATGTTTTGAATCAGTCAGCTGCGTTCGAACTGTTTTAAAAACATCTGATCGATAGTAAACAAAGTGTAACCTCAAAATCAGTGAGCGATTCATAAATAATTTGTGCTTTATTCGCAAAATAATTATAATTTTATTGAATAATTTTCCTAGAAAAATATTCAGTACAGAACGGTACTCTTATCTAATATACAGTCATTGATAAGTAAGCTTTATCGCTCGGTCGCTAACTATTCCTTTAGCAAATTCTTTCATTTTAAAAGGTAATCACAATTTTTCTCTCTTCTCATGAGATCTATTTGAAAAATTCATCACAAGTGATATTTAGTAGATATCCATATTGAATGAAAACGACTTGATATTGTCAAAGCCACTAATTTATTGGAACAATTTGAGATAATAGTTTCGATTCCTACAGCATTATCAATATCTATTAAACCGAAATTTCGAGCATTGAGCAGGAGAATAAAGCAAAAATAACTTTTAGTTGAGTTATTTTCGGTCATTTTAGTAAGTTGAATAACTTTTTCAGAAAATGGTATTTTATGAAAATTTTTGTTTTATTAGATCAACAATACCATGAAGAATCTATCCTTAGAATCTCATGGTTTCATCTTTCACCGAACTTTAAATGTTCTGGCACAAAAATTTAAACTTTAGGCGCTCATATCTCAAAAAGTAATGATCGAAAAAAATGTTTTCCTTTGAAAACTTTCTAATTGTGATAGCTTGATAGTATACAAATCAAAAAATTCTGGAAAATATCACCAGTAAAATAGTTATTTGTGCAACTAGTGCGCAAAGTGACAGTTTGCTGCACCGAAAGAAACGTTTACTCGGAATGGTTTCTTGAGTGCAGCAAACGAACTTTGCGCACATATTTCACATTAAATTTTTCCTACAGTTACCATTGAATATGAAAAGTGGGTAATTATGGGTAAATTTCCCTGAAATCCATCAAATGTTTTTCTGTGTAATTTTATTATTAATAAAAACCTTATTTTATTTAAAATTGAATAATAATAATGTAGTAAATGAATGAAGGCACATAATGGCAATGTGGTGGCTGTCACCGCTGTCATCGTTGTCCACTGCCCCATTATAACCACTATACCACAGTTACTGCTACCAACTTAATTTTGATTTTCCTGCACTGGTGCTCCATATAACCTACTAACTATTTTGCGTTGTTATGCTGCAAATCTGGAGTACGCAAGTTAATACTTTGAGCACTCGAGCGGAAAAGTGATTCTTTGCGGCCTGCAATCAGTGCAGAAATGGTCACTTTTCAAGGTATCTGTAGGAAATAGTTATTTGTGCAACTAGTGCGCAAAGTGACAGTTTGCTGCACCGAAAGAAACGTTTACGCCCGAGCCGTAGGCGAGGGCGGAATGGCTTCTTGAGTGCAGCAGAGGAACTTTGCTCACGTATTTCACATTAAACTTTTCCTACAGTTACCATTGAATATGAAAAATGAATAATTATGGGTAAAATGATGGCTGAAATCCATCAAATGTTTGTGTGTGTGATGCTGTTATTAATAACAATCTTAATTCATTTAAAAATTAATAATCCAATTGAAGTTGAAAATTCTCAGCCAAAATTCTCATTTTTATTCATTCAAGAATCAGAAAAAATACAGATAGAACAAAAAATTCACATTCAACATACACGCCAGCAGCTTGTTGGCTGAACCGAGCTGCAAAATGGCTGAACACAACAAGATGGCTGAACCGACATGCGCGCGACCTAGCGGGAAGAATCGTACCTAAGTTTGTTTCATCCAGCTAAAAATTACTGAAACGCGATTCAGAAATTTAGACTTTTGCTCAAATTACCGAGAAAAATGCTCAATGTAAACTGAGAAATATTTATGAAAATAACATAGACAACAGTGAATATTCATTGTAGTATTGTTATGTTTTTTATTATTTCTATTTATTTATATGAATATCGAACGGTAATCATTTAACCTCAAAATTCGAATTTTATAATGTATATTTGCTACTTTTCTTATTTCTTGCAGTTGAAATGATAATAATTATTATTGATAATTATTATCAATAGAAAAGAACTATTATTTATTATTAATGATGAGAATTCGTAAATGATGATTATTTAATTATGATTTAGATGAACATTATTCTTGTTTTGGATTTC
This sequence comes from Nilaparvata lugens, assembly GCF_014356525.2. NCBI lineage: Eukaryota > Metazoa > Arthropoda > Insecta > Hemiptera > Delphacidae > Nilaparvata > Nilaparvata lugens. The sequence goes on from NC_052515.1 coordinate 14,644,644, forward strand.
TAGATTGGGATTTTATCATAAATGTAGGGTAGCCATTGAAATGATTCTCATCTAAATCTAACCACAGTCATTGTTACCCACTTAATTTTTGTTTTCGTGCACTAATCCTCCATTTAACCCACCAACTATTTTGTGTTGCCATGTTGCAAATCTGGAGTGCAGAAAAGATTTTTCCCGCACTAGAGCGGAAAAGTGAATCTTTGCGTTCTGTAATCAGTGCAGGAATCGTCACTTTTCAAGGTAACTGTAGGAAAAGTTTATTTTTAGCCTATGCACAGCCTTAATACTTACTCACGCACACGTCATAGAACAACCTGGCGTTCATCAGCATTGATGAAAGAATTAGTTCCACCGTGTTCCTCAAAAACAAGACTCTTTTTATAGTACTTGAGGCGTTCAAGACATTTTTTCAAGAGTCTTTTAAAACAAGTCATGATGATTCAGTAATTCGATGCCTGAGAAAATCCAGTGGAAATCGATCTGATTTGGCACCTAGGTGTGATTTTGCCACTAGCACGGAGACAGAGCAACAATTTCCCACCAGTAAATTTTCTTTTGTGGCCTATTTATTATCGGTGGAGAAGAAGATGTGAAGATGATCGAGTAGGGAGAACGTGGAGGAAGAAGAAGAAACAGAAGAAGAAGAAGAAGATGAGAAAAGAAAAGAAGGAGAAGTGGAGAGGAACGATTCTTTTAGTGTATCTAGTGATCAATCAAGAATCGTAGCTCAGACAGGAGATCACTGAGGGAATTGAAAGAAAAGACGTTGTTTGAGACAAAAAAATACAAGAGAAAAAAGTAGAATAAAATGGAGTGGGAGGAAGAATTGGAGAGAGACAAGGAGAAGGACAAAAAGAGCCAGAACGAGGAAAGAAGATAGAAGTGGAAGGGTTAGACAAGAAGAGAACAGGGATAAAAATGTGGAGGGGATGAAACATTATGTAACTGAGAGTGGAAGAATTGAAATTAATTGAATAATTATTGCATTTATTGAGGGTTTAGGGTGAGGGATGAATACGAATTACAGAGAAAAGAAACTGAAAAAGAAGTAAGAAAAGTAGAAGATGAGAAAAGGGGGAAGAAAGTTAGAAGAAGGGGGAAGAAAATTGGAAGAAGGGGGAAGGAAGTTAGAAGAAGGGGGAAGAAGATGAGACGGAAGATGAGGTTGTGGACGGCAGAAGAACAAAAAGAGGAGATGAAGGTAAATATTATATGAGAGAGAATTCAAATAGAAAACAATGTTAGAATAACAAAGACGAAGTGAAACGAGGATGATAAGGAGGAAGAAGAGTACCAGGAAGATAATAATGAGAAGATGAAGCGGAAGAATGAGGCGAAGGAGGATAATGGAGATAAGGAGAAGAAGAAGAAGGAGGAGGAGGAGGAGGAGAAGAAGAATTAAATGGTGGAAGAGAAGAATAAGTAGGAGGAAGAGAAAGAGGAGGAGGATTAAAATAGAGCACTGAGTGGGTGAATGTAAGAAGAAAGCCGAAGATAAGAACCTAAAAGGAAACTGACCGCAGAATACTTGTCTGATACGTTTAGAATAAACTACTAAACCATTTACCACGTGACTAGTACTAGTGAAAACAGTTTGTACCATTTAAAAGGTCAGTGTTTTGTCATGTGAAGAGAGAGAGATTCACTATGAGAGGCATGTTAATAGTATTATATCTCACTATAGAAGAATTATATGTGTCTAGTGGAATAGGTTTGAATGCACTGTGATAATTCACTAGTATCTCAAAGTAGTTTTGACAATATCAAGTCATTCTATTCCTTGGACCAGTTATAGAACAGACACGCTGGGAAGTCTAGCCTCTGAAGCCAACATCTACTGCCATATCGCCCCATCGTGAAGTCAGCATCGGATAGAAAACTTTCAGATTGTGTCTATTTCAGATGGAAGTAAATGATTATTTATCAAAATAGTAAACTCCCGCTGAAATAGACACAATCTGCTATGGAAAACAATGTAAACAAGAACAATAAAAAAGTTTTCTATTCGAATGCTGACGTCACGATGAGGCGATATGGCAGTACATGTTGGCTTCATCGACTTTCAGTATGAATATATTACATACAATGGGGCGTGTCTATTCTATAACTGGTCCAAGTTCTATTCAATAGAAATATCTTCCAAAACATCACCTTCAATCATAGGATTCTATAGTATACGTAACGATACGTGTAGTATAGAGTTCTCTAACTTCAAAACACAGATCCTCAACCTAAATTTTGTTCATAATCTTGAATCACTTCTCGTTATGAAGTACCGGTACTTATATCCGGTTCCTAAGCACCCTCATATTTGTCAGCCTAATCACGAAAGCTCTGACAGCCACATTCGAAATAAACGGTTGTAATGCAAGCAATAATGGCTTGAAAGTAAACTAAACTGCACTGACCTTGAGTACTTTCTCTATTAGAATGTCTGTGGTTGTGGAGGAGGCACTAAATGGACTCCTTGGTAAACCCAGATCCTCCTCCTCCTCCTCGGAAGTCTGTTCCTTTCTCATCCCTCTTCGTCGTAGTGCATCCAGGAGTTCCGCCTGTGACAGAGATAGAGATACAATCGTAAATAAATAAAAAAAATATTGGAACATGGAGGTGATGAAGAAAACTGACTACAGATGAGCTACATTTTGACTACTTATTGAAATGAAGGATAGGAAAAACTGTTGTGTCTAGTCTCTACTGAGTAGTTCATTATTTAATTAACCAAATTGATGAAAATATGAAAATGATATGAAGAATTCGATGAAGACGGAAAAATAATGAATAGTAAGATTGAGAAACTAGGGAATTAATTTTGTAATAATGAATTATTTATAGAAACCAAACAGTGATTATACAATACAATGAATGAGTATAACATGAGTATAATTTATGGATTTAAGTGAAATTTTTAATATTTTTAGTGATTGTGAAGGAAGATTTTGGTTTGGATTTGTATTTTGGAATTAATTAATCTGATAAATCCAAAATTTATTATTGTAGTACATACATTTTTTGGTCTCAGAATAGTGTGTGAATTAAGTTATTATTTACATAACCTCTAGACCGTGTATTGCAAATTAAGGTTTAAAGCAGTTTTGGGCGAATGCCTTTTGTTTTTACCTGCATTGTATCTATTGTCTATGAATAAATGAAATGAATGAGAAAGACGGACCAATCATAGTAAAGTTCCAGATCATAACAACGCAAACTCTCTTCTGATTGGCCAGCAATGTGTTGCTGGCCAATCATCTGGCCAAATGTCTAAATTCTGCCGACAGATGTCGACAGTGACTGGGTCAATTTGACTCACTTATCATAGAGATGGCAATAGTACGGTAAGTGATTAATGAACTTCTAAGTAGCGTTAATTTTACTTTTGTAGCATTTGAATATTTTTTGAAAAAAATTGAATTGAAATTTTCAACTATTTTTTGAATGAATGAGGACACTGTAAATTCTTCTGCCTTCTACTGATTTTCAACTTGTGAATTAGAAGAACAGTACCCTACTTCAAAACTACAAAACAAATAAATTAGAGAAGTAGAATAAGGTTGGAGTAAGTTGAAAATTGAGTCCAACAACAATGATTATAAGTTAAATTCAAGTCAAAACTTTAATATTATTGAAAATTAGATTAAATGACAATAAAACCTTGTACTTAGTAGAATATATAAATAAAGAAAATGTTTCAAACCCTACTTTGGTAGCCATGAAACGTTGCCACACCATGGAAAGGAATCTGAAAGATTTCATCTATCCAGCAGTTCATCCAGCAGAAATCATGCAGACAATTTCATCTCCATATTTCAAATCACCCTCATTGAATCACATTATTCACTTATAAACAACAGTTTAACCAACAAAACTGCTGAACTACAGTTGAAAACAGTCAAAACTCAACAAACAGTTAACCATTAACAGTTAATCACAACAGTTGACAATCACCACTTCAAAATACCATCCGCACTCCAAACCGTTATTTTAAACTATGAACATCATCAGAATGTTTCTATTTTGAAGATAAAACTTGGTTATTTTCCTCAGAACTATAGTGATGTCCACGCTACAATGGGAATGGAGAAAGATTGAAGAACAGCGTTGCTGATTCTCTGCCTTGCCACTGCCTAACTGCCTTGCCACTGCCTCCTATAGAAGATAACTGATACCGGTGTATCTAATGTTATATTAGCTGTACATTCTTGTTCAAGATAATCAATTATAATTGAATCGTCAAAGAAATATAATTCTCAATTATTGAATTTCTATAATTGAGATTAAATTTATTGGGAATTGAATATATTTCTACATTGTTGAGAAACGACCTAGCAAAGTTGCGGAGCTAGAAAAGGATAGCGCTATCTGCTGTGATGAATGATAGACAAGAATAGCAACACCAATGTCGATCAAATACTGTCATCACAACGTAGCACTGACACATGAAAATCGTGAAAGTATCTTCACTTTTCAACGGATGTGCTCTTCATTTTCACAAAAATATTCCAAGTTTTTAAAAAGTTATAAACGGTACAAAGAAACATTTTATTGAAATTCCTATCTAAAATGTTAACAGTCGATGTATTGTAACACACTCCTTAGCTTTTTTAGAACTGCCTCGAAACCATACTAAGCGATTGGACATTGGACAACAGATTTAGAAAAAAAAGGCCAAGGAAAAATAGACGTTCGACCTGCATTCCTGAACACTTGTGTGCGCATGCGCAAATAGATTGGATAATTGTGAGGCTACTCAATAATTAAAAGAAAATGCTCGCCAAAGGTGAGCACCCTTGAAAGACAGAGAAGGAGGAGAGAGAGGAAGAGAATGGTCAAGTGTTTTGTGAATTAATAATTGAAAGAAAAAGCTTCTCTTTTCTTTTGTCAACGGGAGTGGGGATGAGGTGGAGGAGAGAACAGAGAAGGGGTGAGAAAAGAAAAACAGACTGAGGAAGAGGGAGATACTGTAATAGAAGGTTCAGAACAGCAAGGAATCACAGAGAGATGAATAGGGAAAATATATCAGACGGAGGAAGATAAAGATAATAGAGTTGAAACAGAATGGAATTAAATAAAGGAAATCAGACTGAGTAAGAGGGAGATAATAGACAGTTGAATCAAAAAAGGGAAGAATCAGAAAGGAGTTGAATGGAAAAAGAGAAATCAGACTTAGGGAGAGAGAGTTGATGAAAACTCTATGATAGAGAGATATGAGAGTGATAGAGAGTTGATAAAGAGTTGAATAGAGAATTGAATAAAGATAGAGAGTTGAATAAAGATTGAGCAAAAAATACAGATCGTGATAGATAGGTGGGATGGACATGGAAGAGCCGTAGAAAATAGTCTGAAGGAGAAAGGCGAAAGATAAAAGAAAAGATAAAGAAAATGATTGATAATCGGAAAGAAGTATTAATGAAGAGTTGGAGAGAGACGCAGAGGGAAAGGATAAGTTGTAAAGAAGAGAGAGAAATTAGGAATACAATGATTGAGAATGAGAGAGAAAGAAACAGAATGGTGATGATTGGAAGAGAAGAAATGGGATAGAGAGAAAAGGATTGAAAGAGATGATGGATTGAAAGATAAGAAAAGAGAAATGAGATAAGAATTCAAGATTGACAGGAACGTGAGAAAAAAACACAAGTAGAAGTAGTAGGAAGAAGAAGAAGAGAAAGGAGACAGGAGAAGAAAAAGAAACAAATTGAGAGAAAATAAGATGAAGAAAGGGAGAATTGAGAGTTAGGATGAAGAATGAATAAGCGATAGAGGGATTAAAAGGAGAAAGCCTAAATTATTGATAAAGAAAGACAACTCAGTAGATGAGGAGTTTCCTAACCGCTGCACTTAGTATATCGATTGACACTTTCCTTCCATTTTATCATTTTTCATAACAACGTTTTTCCGAATTAACAACTATTTCCAGTTTTCCCAAGCTATCGTTCTTGCACTAGCATCGTTAGGTTGTTAAATAATAATTAGTGTTGGGTGGTTTAGAGTGCTGTACTCCGCTCTAAGTATATACAGACTGTCAAGCTTAATTAGGCCAGGCATAAATCTGAAGAGACAAACTGTTCATATTTAATGAAGTCTGATGTGGTTAGACTCGAGCTTTATTACACGTATCAGTTGATACCTCACAGTAATTTGTGAGATAGAATTTATGGATAATATCCCTTAAACCAGAAATTTGTTTTCCATTATCTACAAATTATTCAACAAGAATATTAGTTTCAACTATGTGAAAAAAACAAATATTGTACCGTAATGAGAACATTATCATTCAGATACACGTAGACTTGAGATTGACGTGGGGAAAGAAATACTGTTCAATACCATAGAGAAAAAATAGCATGAGAAGATATCACATGGTATCCAATGGTCGCCAAAGTTATGAGCCTGTTAGCTAGAATAGAATTTATAAATCTTCTAGTGAGCTACCAAGAAAACATTAGACTCAAGAAAGTATGGTACGCAAAATGAAATTTTCACACATTTATTGCCTATAAAAATACATTTCTAGAGTTGAAATCTACTCATCTCATAAAGTAAAAAGCAGTATAACAAAAGTTGAAATGTTCATTTCAATGAGAGCAGTGGAACTCTTTTTGGCCATCAAGTATTTTCTTGATGTTTGGAGTGTACGAGTAGCCGCCATTCTGATGCAGTTGTCCAAAAAATGTTCCTATATCGATTTTTTATGAATTTCATACTTAAAAAAGATGCTTCACACAAGTAAGTAGAACTGAACATAGCTTTCTGTGAGCTACCAAAAACTACTTCACAAGCTACCGGTAGCTCGCGATCGACTGTTTGGCGACCACTGAAGGTTATGGTATGGTAGGTCATGGTATGGTTATAGGTAATTTATGTTACAAATTTCAAGCCGATTTTTTGTTAACCCAAGCCGATTACTGTCGACTGTTGTCTATCACTGTTTTGTTGGGGTGAGAGTGTAAGACCCGTAAGAACGGCACAGTCTGAGAGACTACCAGCGTCACATATCTTTACGAAAAAGAAATACTAGGACTATAGGCTTGAGTTGACAGTGAAATTTACAACATGAATTGTACTATTAATTTTGCAACTTTATTATTTCGTTCAAAACAAACATCACTTTTATAATTTGAAGCAGCTAACAATATATTTCTTCAAAATTTATAGTTGAAGCCATTTATAGTAAAAAACTCTGAGAGAATAATAAAGAAGCCTCTCCTATACTCTGAATAGAACAAGTTGAACATGGACCAAATATCCTTATTGCAAAATTGTGCGAAATTTCAATCTTTCATCATAGGTTTGCATAAAGGTGCGTACAGTCTTAAGCGCCACGAACACATGCATTTTGCTTTTCATCAGCTGATGAAAGCTTAATTAAATTTTTAATAAATTATATGTCATATTATAAAGAGTTTGGAATATGTTTTGAATATTGGCAATAAATGAAATTGAAATTGAAAATTGATGCCTATGAATCAGACTATGCGTTTTATATATATATTACTGCTTCTGTACAAATACAGATATAATAAGAATAGCATCAGCTGATGAAAAGCGAAATGCGTGTGTTCTTGACGCATAAGTCTGTACTCGCAGAATGAAATTTCACACAATTCGGCAACACAGATATTGTAACCAAGTCAACTTGTTTCATTCAGAGTATAATGAATTATGCGACCACGTAATGTCGAAACTATGCAACCTTAAAATTAATACGGAGAAATTGTAATAAATTGGCGTTACCGTAACTTAAATGGGAGTTCCATAACAGGTGTAACAACATTAAAGCGTAGGCGAGCTGTGATTGGCTGAACCAATCTCCCAATCACGGGACAGCTTGCTGCTTCCATTTTAGCACAGTCGCGTTTCACAAGTAATAAATTTGATTTGTGATTCATGAATCGGTGGGACACCTACTCAATGATAAGGTTGGGAATTGGGTCATAGGAAAGTGGGTTTTTCTGTCTAATTTGTTTTTGTGAACCGCATTGAGTGGTGGAAATTTGATTGAGGTTAATCAATGAATTGCAGTCAAATGAAGCCGGAGAATGACTTGAGATGAATTGTGATTAAAATTACTAGGTAATTTTAAGTAGATTGATGAATATCAATAAATTAAATTAAACTTTCCAAACATCATAGAAAAAGAAGAGTCATAAAATGTTATTATAAATTACTCCAAATTATTAAGATACATGGAATTCAATACTGTCGCAATTACTGGCTACTTAGATCCAGGAGAACAGACTCCAAATAATGGGAAAAAGGCAAGGGAGAAGAGGAAGGTGGCATTCAATATTAATTTATTGTATAACTAAAAACTTTCACTGCATAAGATCTACAATTTTTTGTTATCATAACACGAAAAACCGTGAAATTGTCTCATGAAACCGACAGTAGGAACAAAATTAAAATATCAATTCTTATAGAGAGGATAAATTATGTTATGATTCAATATTAAATATCGGGGCACCGAGCTTCGCTCGTTATTTCTAGTTATTGATAAATAGAACACTATTATTTTAAATGATTAGGGAAGGACTAACTGGCACAGCCCAAAACTGTTTCTTCCCCGAATTTTGATATAAACACTATGAATAGTCCAGAAAGTAGGTTATGTTCCATACACTTGAATTCAGGTTCAATTTTCAGTTCAAACATTTGAAAACAGAAAGTTCAAATTCAGATTATGTACAAACCAAATTGAATAACAAAATAACACTCACTAATCACTTAAAATTGTTAAATAATGATAAACTTTGAAAATTATGATATACTCTAGTTTAGAATGATTATCATGTCATGTCCACAAATCAGATAATTTTGATCAAGTCGATTAAAATTGTCTAGCTAGAAAATATTTCTCGCTGATTGATTACACAGCTAGAAATAATTCTTTCTCTCTCCCACACACGCATCTTCTGTTTCGACAGACAACGAAATTATCAACTGTTTTTCCAAGGATGAATAATTGTTATCCTTTTCATGTCCTTCAGCGAGTTTTCCCAGGGATGAGACCTAGTGCAATCGAATTTGTATATCATAAACCTACTATGTTCAAAATTTCTTGATAATCGTTAGAGCTGTTTTCGAGATCCGTTGAACATAAATAACCAGATAAACAGATATACAGAAATTGCTCACTTAATATAATAAGATTGTATAACTAAAAATAAGCTTGATATTTGAAAAACTTCCACTGCACAAAGAATTAAAATGTTTATTATTATAACAAGAAAAACCATGAAAATGTTTCATAAAACCGACCGTAGGAACAAAATCAAAATATCAATTCTTATAGAGAGGATAAAAATGATGTTGTAGCCTCATAAAAACTCAGTTTTATGACTTTTCTATGGATGTTGGTGGGGTGGGGGGAAGATAAGAACACCTCGTCAGGGATTAACGACGATTATTCCATGTAATGATTCTTAATAACTTTTCATTGGTTCATAACTTTTCCACATTAAAAACCGTATCTGAGATGCAGTCAATATCTTAATCACCCAATAATAATTACTGACCTACGTCATTACAAATACTACCAAATATGGTAGATTGTATTACATAGGCTACAACTGAATCACAACTAAAGTGAGGTAATTGCAAACATTTAAGATGGATAAACCTGAAAGGAATAGGATTCAGCCATAATTATAACAGATTTGGAGGCCAAAGCAAAGCCAACTCTACCACATATAAGGGATGAAGAGGTCAGAAAGGTCAAGAGAGCAGAGGTCAAGCAGTGGTTGATGCAGCAAAGTAAAGGTCACAAACCAGTTGGTTGTGTTCTGAAAAAGAAGGAGAAGAAGAGAAGAAGAAGAAGAATAAGAAGAAGAAGAAGAAGAAGAAGAGGAGAAGAAGAAGAAGAAGAAGAAGAAGAAGAAGAATAAGAAGAAGAAGAAGAATAAGAAGAAGAAGAAGAAGAAGAAGAAAGAAGAAGAAGAAGAATAAGAAGAAGAAGAAGGAGAAGAAGAGAAGAAGAAGAAGAAGAAGAAGGAGAAGAAGAGAAGAAGAAGAAGAAGAAGAAGAAGAAGAAGAAGAAGGAGAAGAAGAAGAAGAAGAAGAAGAAGAAGAAGAAGAAGAAGAAGAAGAAGAAGAAGAAGAAGAAAGAAGAAGAAGAAGAAGAAGAAGAAGAAGAAGAAGAATGGATCGGAGAAGAGAAATAAAAAGCAGAAGGCGAACAAGGAAGTAGAAGAAGAAGGGGAAAAGAAAGAGGAAGGAGAAGAAAAAGAAGAACACCAAGAAGGAGATTGGGGATATCTCAATAGGATGCTCTCCTATCTTTCTCCACTGCCATTATACTGTGAACCTCACTATAGATTTGAATCAGTGATAAGAGTACTGATAGCAGAGTACTTCTTCTAGCATTTCCAGTGCAGAACGTCCCAGTTAGTTACAAACTGCACCGCTTGATAGCGCTACTGTACGGAAGCAATCTGAACCAAAAGCAGTTACCTTCTATTTTAGACTTGAGAGTTCAGTCCGCTATTTTAGCCAAGGGCTACTAACTACTTAATAATTGAGTATATTACTGTTAGAACTTCTTTCGACTGTAATAATCTGCAGTTCAAAATGATCATGTTTGCCTTGAGATATTTGAAAATGTTTCTCTGAATATATTTTTAAGTACCAATAACTCATAGACATATAGATTAAAAAATATTGAGTATAAAAACAGTTGGGAATATTCAGTATAATGAGTATATTATTGATTCAGATCAAGCATAAACCGGTAAACAAAACTTGGTAAGAGTTACATTTGGATTGACTTAAAAATTAGAATTTGAACCGTTTTAGGCTTGAGCCAATGGTACTTTTCTGGAAGCTGTTTATGTTAAATGATTGAATAAATGAGTAGATGAATACTCGAATCAAGGAGAGAATTTTAGGTGAGTTATTAGGTGTAGGCTATTTCATATTCAGATTCTGAATAGGAAACCTGTTGCACTATAGTCACCTAGGTACTAGTAGTTCTGTGAACAGTAGACCTCACGCAGTATTCTCATCCACAAGTACCTGATTGAAACTATAGACCTTATGGAAATACTGCAATAGACTGGCTTCTCCACACATCTTTGTGATCACTTGTAGCTGATTTATGATGAATAATTATTCTATAGTCTAATTTTTACTCTAATATTGGCGTATGAAGGAGGCTCCTTTTTCTTTTTATATTATCCTTGAAATGCAAAATTTCCAAAAACCTTGTATAAACGTCGACGCGCAATTAAAAAAGGAACATACATGTCATATTTCATGAAACATTTAGACATTTAGAGAAATGCCAAACCGTCGACTTGAATCTTAGACCTCACTTCGCTCGGTCAATTACCAAAGATAAAATATAGCATTATGCTTTTCTTTATGGTATTACGTACATCACAATGAGATTATACACAATGGCCCAAGTTGGCAGAGCCATTTTCCACTTAAGGTAACGAAGCATCTGAAATTAATTAGGGCCCTGGAGGAATGGATCAGAGAGGATAAAAAAAGCAGTGGAGAAAGAGAGAGAGAGTGGAATAGAGTAGAGAGAGTGAACTAGTGAGGAATAGAGAGAAGGAAAGAGAGTGAGAGGAATAAAGATAAATAAAGGGAGAGGGAGAACGGAATAGAGATAGAGAGAGAAAATAGGGTGACAGAGAGTGGAGACAGAGTTATTAAGCGCAGTGAATAAGTTGGAGTGGAAGATCAGGTAATGAGTGACAGGAGGGTGGTGAAGAGAGATAGAGATAGGCTAATCGAGTAATAGAACATGTAACGGTGGAGGAGAGAAGGTGGAAGGAGGAAAAGAGGAGGAAGAGGAGAAGGAAGAAGATGCAGGAGAAGAGAAGGTTAAGGAGCAGGAAGGAAGAATATAAGGAGAATAAGAAAAAGAAGAGTAAAAATAAGAATAAGAAGAAGAGAATCAAAAAGAATATAAGGGAGATTACGGGAAACAGGAGACGAGGATCAGAGAAGTAGGAGACGAAGAAGCAAAGAAGTAACAAAAATAAATAGTGAGAAAAGAAGTTGAGGAGCAGGCAGGAAGAATAAAACAATAAGAGGGAAGAACAAAGAATAAGAAGAGGTGAATCACGAAGAAGATAAGGAAGATTGGGGAAAAGAGAAGACAAGGAACAGAGAAGTAGGAGAAACAGAAGCAAAGGAGAAACAAAAATATATATAGTGGGAGAAAATGGTTGAGGAGTAGGCAGGAAGAATAAAACAATAAGAGGGAAAAACAAAGAATAAGATGAGGTGAATCAAGAAGAAGATAAGGAAGATTGGGGAAAAGAGAAGACAAGGAACAGAGAAGTAGGAGAAGAAGAAGCAAAGGAGAAACAAAAATATATATAGTGGGAGAAAATGGTTGAGGTGAAGGCAGGAAGAATGAAACAATAAGGGAGAAAAACAAGGACGAGAATATGAGGAGGAGAATGAAGAAAAGACAAGGAAAATTGTGAGAAAGAGAAGAAGCGGAACAGAGAATTGGGAGAAGTAGAAGAGGACAAACAAGAGAAAATTCAGAGAGCGAAAATACTTGTGAGAGGGGTAAAGTAAAAGAGAAAAATAGAAAATAATTATATGACCTGTGAGAGAGATGAAAGAGAACTCCATAGTGAGGTCCACTTTATGGCAGTGTTTCGTTAGCAATGGTATTGCTATCCTTGACTATCAGTCAACAAGGCAGATAGCGCTGACTCTTTCTCACTTTGCTCTGTTGCTAGATCGTCTTTCAACAATGTAGAATTAATGATTAATTAACAAAATATTTCATCTTCATTATGAAATTATTTGAAAATACCATTTCTTGCTTAATAGAATATAATTGATTATTTGAAACGAGAATGAACCATTGATATGAAATCAATAAACCAGTATTAGCCAACGTCTATAGAAGGCATTGACAAGACAGAGGATCGGCAACGATGTTCTGCTATCTTTCTCCACTGCCATTATAACGTGGACCAGTGTGAATAATTGAAAGTAATGGAGCACACTTCACGAAGGTAAGAGAAGGTAATACATGACACGTATTGTACAACCTCCATATAACACATTTTAAATACAGGTATATATTTACAGTATAACAAGTATATGATACACCCTAATACATTTTAAATACAGGTATAATATGATGATTACGTCCTCGTCTATTATACGACTGAACGGTGAGATCAAGTGAGCGGTCTTCTCTTAGCATGTCACGCCATGTTAACGTTTTATTAACGTTCACTAAAAGATGTTTCGCCGATTTCATGTTGTTATAGAAGGAAATTACACAACCAATCACGAGTCCATTAATCTCTTTAAATGGTCGTGGACATGGGATTTAATACGTGTGGGTGACAATGTAGCCAGTTACATAAACGATCTACGATGTAAGAATATTCGTATGATTTCTAGTGAGGAGACACTCAAGGGGATCATAGAGATGGGAAATAAGGTTTTGAAGGGTTAGACAAAACCAACTGAATAACAGACCCCAACTCTCGTTTCAACATGGCTCGGGTCGAGAATAAAAAATCTGGTGTGGCGCACTCACACTACTTTCCTTGCCGTTATGAAAATTGATCACCTGACGCTAGTGTTCACGCGCATAAGAGTCTACTATTCAAAGATTTGAGCCAGCTGGTGACAGGATAATAACGCTGGAGACACACGATGTGTGCTATCTCTTCATAGTGAATGATTTAATAGAATCAACAGTTGCCAACAGTTTGCAATTGAATAATCACATTTTCTTGAATTTCGAGCTTATTTTAAATTTTAGATGAAAATGTTACTGAACATTAATTGTAGAGATTTTCATGCTCAATCTTTTCCATTTGGTTTTTTTGTTTAAATTGTATCTGAAGCCTGATAATTGGGAATCTAAAATCAAACTTTACCTAGATGGGGGCGGAGCTCCTGAAATTTTTACAGATATGGGACTTGTAGCAGATGATAGAGCTTAACAATGACTATTTTAGGCATGAATTTGATCAAAATCGTTGGAGCCATTTTTGAGAAAATCGCAAAAAACCCTGTTTTTGACAACATTTTAGCCATTTTAGCCGCCATCTTGAATTGCATTTGATTGAAATTGTTCGTGTCGGATCTCTATAGGGGAAGGATCTTAAGTTCCAAATTTCAAGTCATTCCGTTATTGGGAGATGAGATATCGCGTACACAGACTCATACACTCACACACACACACACACACACACCACACACACACTCACACACACACACACACACACACACACACACACACACACACACACACACACACACACACACACACACACACACACACCACACAAAAACAACTTTTTGGGACCATGAAACGTATAGAAATTTAGAAATTGGGGTACCTTAATTTTTTTCGGAAAGCAATAGTTTCCTTAGTACCTATGGTAATAGGGCAAGGAAAGTAAAACTGCGTAATCCAGATGGTTACCAACTGACCCAACTCCTATTTGTCCCAATCTATCAGCTGATCAAATGTTGTCACCTGGATTATGCAGTATTTATTTAAGACCGGCGCCATCTTGAATCGAGAGTTCAATACTGTTCCGAGACTGTACCACAGAATAGGTACAGAATGGAAACTGTCAATCAAACGCCTATCTAACCAATGCTTTTTACATGACACAAATACTAGACATGTCACGTGAGCTTAGGAAGTTCCAATCTTGGTCTTCTGATTGGCTCGCGGCAGTGAACGAGATCAATTGATCATTAAAGTGATCCGAACATCCCATTAATACTATTACAATGCGGCGCTTCCTAACAAGATGGCGGATTTTTGCGCCAGTACCCAAGTTTCCATACTGTATGTATACTGTGACTGTTCTATAGTTAGTCTTGGTTTAGACTACTGTAGTGAGGTCCAAGCTATTTATTACAGTGGAGAAAGGTGGGAGAACAGTTATAATATTATAATATTTTTAGTTATAATTTTTATTCCTTATCTATTATTTTATAAATTTCAAAGGGTACTATAATTCTATTTTATAAAAGTAGGAGAACAGTCTTTTCCAACGGAAAGCAAGGCATAGGACGACCAAGAAAGAAATGGATGCCGGTACAGGCCAATAGAGCCTAATCCATGTAAAGGTGCGTACAGATTTACGCGCCGCGAATATGAGCAATTCACTTTTAATCAGCTGATGCCAAGCTTTTTATAACTGTATCTTACCGTTTCTGTAAAAATACAGATATAATCAGCTGATTGAAAGTGAATTGCTCATGTTCGAGGCGCGTATATCTTTACGCACCTTAAGAAGATAATGATGATGAGGAGAACAGCTTTGCCGATTCTCTGCCTTGCCACTGCCCTTTATAAAAGATAACTAACACCTGTATATCTGACGTAATATTAACTGTTCATTCTTGTTAAATATAATCAATTATATTCTATTCGTCAAGAACAAACAATTTCCAATGATTAATAATTAATACATATCCATAACTGAGATTAAATGTTTTGTTAATTATATTTTTACATGGTTAAAAACTAATCTGGCAACGTTGTGGAGCTGGAAAAGGATAGTGCAATCTGCTTTGTCGAATGATAGACAAGGATACAACACCAAAGTTGAACAAATACTGCCATTATAACGTGGACCTCACTATAGGAGACAAAAGACACTATTTTCGCGTCGTAGCAGCTATGAGGCCTAGCAAGCGAGACTTGTTATTCTGGTGATTACTTATTGTGGTGATTTTTGGAGAAAGTTAGAAGTGTCTGAAGGCGGTTTGGTTAATCATCATCCGACCACAGTGCTCGTTTATTTTGTACAAATCACAGTACGAGAAAGTTACAATGGAGAGATTCAGATTTAGAGTCCTTTCAGATTCAGATTCCTTTATTCATGTGTTTAAAAAAACAACATTTAACTTATTACGTTCTAGTGTTGAATATAGTTGAGAGTAAGCGTGAAATATCAGAATGAATCATATTAATCTTAAGAGTAATGAATTTTTTGCGAAAATCAAGTAAACTGCGGGTTTTCATTGTTTTCACTAGATTTTTCCAAGACCTGAAGACTTGTATATCTTTCTAAAAGAAAAGGTTCACATTTTGCTATAAAGGTTGAGCAAAGGACGAATATTGACTAGCATTATAATCAAATCATGAACGTAGACTATGTCCAGTACACACTGTCTAGTTCTACACACATCGATTTTTGAACGAACGATTTTTTTGGAGTTTTGATACAAATGCTGGCAGCCTATGTATCAATGATACTGATAAGATGTTACAGGACATATATACAGATCACAGGCCAAAACAACATATTGCTGTAGCTGTGATAATTATATAATTGAGGAGTTTGATGGAAAAAGGGCACTAATAAATTTAGGCCCTTTTTCCGTCAAAGTGTTTTTTGAATTCGCCGCCATTTTTTCTATATGTCTACAAAATTTCATACCTCTATGTTTTTCTGAACGATGCGACAACAATTTTAAGAAGGCAGTGTCAAGCGTTTGAGCGTGGTTTCTAGGTTACATAGGCTCTCTACTCCTACACATGGTATTTAGGCATGCACGTTTGCAATGAATAATAATAATTGTTATAAATCGGAGTGTTCGCGAAAAATACATGATGAAATTGAGTCAAAAATATGTGAAAATTGGTTACTTAACATTTGGGACTGTTCTTGGTTACAAAAGTTATTCTGATATTGGTGGACCCACTCCATTTCAGTTCCTGAAAGCCCATTTTGATAGTGCTATTTTGTATGAAAAAGTAGGTTAGTTAGGTTAAAATGTTTGCTTTTTTCTTTGAAAATATTTTTTTATATTAAAAGTTTATTCCATATCAATTAATAAGAATGAAAAATCTTAGTTGTGATCTACTTCATTTGGAGCATTTCCTAGAAAAATCACTTTGATGGAAGAAGGGCCTCTGTTTGTAATGTTTTTTATCCAATATTAAACAATGTAGGAAGTGATTCTCAGTTATTGTAGCACAATTACCAGACAAATTGAACTTTGAAGTTCCATTTAACTAGAATACTAACTGATACACAAGATAATAGTTTCCTATAAATCTCAAAACATGGTTTTTGCACATGGACCCCTCTTCCATCAAACTCCTCAATTGTAAGTGATTTGTTACTTTCTAGATAATAACCAATTGATTCTCAAATCTTTCAAATTTTCGAAAAGCTGTTTTTGTTATCTTTGAATACGATATTGAACTCTGAAAATCATCTATAATAAAGGAAAGAACTGGCTTATACACACGTACGGGATAGGAAAATTATGTTTGACGCATCATCACGTCTAAACTGAACTGATTAACTTGAAATTTTGCATAAAGATTTTTAATTAACAGAGGATGGTTATAGGCCTATTTTCAAATTTCCAAGATTTCATTACGTCAATTTTCCAGTTAGTAAAGTTTTAGAATAGACCCTTGCGGAGAACAGGTTACCTGCTAGTTCATAATACAGTTCTACTGTACTTCAACTGTACAACTATACATTAAGAACTGATTCCCAAGAAGAAACCTCTACGATAGTTTTTTACAAGTTTTTAAAAATATACAAAACTACTCCTGTAACCACCACACTACCGTTATCAATTCACAAAAAAAATGATCGAAAAACATTAATTTCCCTCATACCGCGTGGTCACCCATCCGTGGTGTATACCGGCGATTTTCGTCATTCTCTCAGCGGGAAGTGGGAAATTGTAGCTTTTTTCTCTCTAGCAGAAAAGCAATACAGCTCCCTTTTACGTCCGCCGGAAAAGTTTATAGTAGCAGCAAAGGCAGATTGCAGTTCACTCCAGGTTAGGCCGGTTGTAAAATTCAGTCTTTTTTCGTCGAGTCTACCGGAAATGTCAAGGACACCGAATCAGTAGACCGATTAGAATTGGATTGGACAGAGAGAGAGTGACAATGTTTGTGAGAGAAAGAGAGGGAGCGAGAGTGGAAGAGAGGGTGAGAGAGAGTGAGAGAGAGAGTGAGAGAAGGAGGGAGTATATGTAAGGAGGAGTGAGAACCTGCGAGATAAAGAGAAAGAGTGTGTGTGTGTGTGTGTGGTGTGTGTGTGTGTGTGGTGTGTGTGTGTGTGTGTGTGTGTGTGGGTGTGTGGTGTGTGTGTGTGTGTGTGGTGTGTGTGTGTGTGTGGTGTGTGGTGTGTGTGTGTGTGTGTGGTGTGTGGTGTGTGTGTGTGGTGTGTGTGTGTGTGTGGTGTGTGTGTGTGGTGTGGTGTGTGTGTGGTGTGTGTGTGGTGTGTGTGTGTGTGTGTGGTGTGTGTGTGTGTGTGGTGTGTGTTGTGTGTGTGTGGTGTGTGTGTGTGTGTGTGTGTGTGTGTGTGTGTGTGGTGTGTGTGTGGTGTGTGTGTGTGTGTGTGTGAGAACGAGAGAGAGAGTGTATGAGGGTAAGAGTGAAGAAGGGGAGAGGAAGAGGGCTTGTGAAAGAAGAGAGGATGAAAGATGAAATACTGGTTGAGAGTAGAGTTTTAAAAGTTTCTGTGCAAAGTTTCATCAATTTGAATAACATTCCATCCTACTAAAGAAAATTACATATTTCTGTGTACTAAGTACAGTTTAAATGATATTGTGTGGTGGTTAAAACATGATTTACATGAAATATAAGAAAAAATATAGAATTCATGATTTTTCAGTAAACATAAACTAGATTTGGTTGATTTTATTCCAATCTACGGTGAACTAAAACGTTTACATAGAGAAAATATTCATTCAGAATTACACAACTTCCAGAAAAGTACCATAGGATTATAAGCCCTAAACGGTACCAATTCTAATTTTTAAAACAGTCCAAATGTAGCTAGGTTATGTGTCACTTCAACATTCTTCAATTACACACTCAACTATTGGACAACCTATGTGCTGATAAGATTTGAAAAACTAAACTAAAAAACAGAAACATTCATGATGAATTAATCCATTATCATTTAATTAAATATATGTATACATAAACTTATATTGTTTTGGGGTTGGCCCTTTTCACGTTATTTTTACTTTCTTACCCTATTACCATAGGTAAGGGAAGTAATGCTTTCCAAAAAAATTTAAGGTACCCCAATTTCATGTTTTTTATACGTTTCAAGGTCCCCTGAGTCCAAAAACATGATTTTTTCTGGTTGTTCTATTTGTTGGTCTAATCAAAAGAATCCAGTTGGCTGATTTTGTTTTCCTGATTTATCTGTCTGTTACATTTGTATGGTAATTTCACTTGTATTGGTTCCTCGTTGTATTTGCAATTATAAATGAATAGTATGTTCATAACCATCCTATTATAATAAGCGAGCAATTTCTGTATATATATGTTTATATTTATCTGGTTATTTATGTCCAACGGATCTCGAAAACGGCTCTAACGATTTTCACGAAATTTGGAACATAGTAGGTTTATGATATAAAAATTCGATTGCACTAGGTCTCATCCCTGAGAAAACTCGCTGAAGGACATTAAAAGGATAATTCATCCTTGGAAAAACAGTTGAGACTTTGGTCGTCTGTGGATAATAAAAGTGAGTGAGCGTGTGCGTCTGTGGAAAATCAAAATATCTCATCCCCGAAATTTATAAACTGACGTATAGCCGGCTGTAAAATATAAACACGACCTGAAAGATAAAGAAACCTTAAGGATTTAGTGAGTTATTTTGTTATTCAATTTGGTTAGTAAACAATCTAAATTGGAACTTTTCTGTTTTCAAATGTTTGGATTGGAAATTGGACCTGATTTCAAGTGTATGGAACATAACCTACTTTCTGGACTATTTTATAGTGTATACATCAAAATTCGGGGAAGAGACAGTTTTGGGCTGTGCATATTAGTCCTTCCCCAATCATTTCAAAGAATTGTGTTTTTTTTTTTTATCAATAAATAAATAAATAACGAGCGAAGTTCGGTGCCCCGATATTATGAGTGAAATATACCAATTCTTCTGCAACCCCAGGAGATGATCCATCAGTAATAACAACATATTATTGAAAATTAAAAAAAAAAGATGAAGCGGGCATGAATGTCCATACTGACGGACAAGCGAGCGAAACGGGACTGCTAGCTATTTGCTAGTTATTCTATACGGTACGGTACGCGTTTCTCGCTAATGATAATTACAATACAGTACCTGTCTGTGAAAATACTAAACTCTAGACATTGAGTCACATCATGCAGTCGTTATAGCATAGCTTACGGGAGAAAACACGACTGAACATTAGCTAGACGAGTTTGGTAACTTTTATAATAGCTTCCAAGTATTCAGCGACTTATTAAATAATAATAATTACTGTTACACAGCTTATTTCATGATGAGAGTGGAATTCTGTTAATCCTTTATTTGTAAGGAATGGAATTCTGAGATTTGCTAGGACGTTTGTGATTAGATGATTATTGAATGAAGAATTTTTTGATTTGAATAATTTGTTGGCCTGAAAGAGATGTTGCCAGTAATTAATAAAAATAGAAATCCAAGTACCCTTTTATGTTGTCCGTTCATCGATATGGTTCTCTCTCGGAGAGAGAAAGAGGGAGAGAGAGATAATTGAATTGAATAATTGCCTTTATTGAGGGCGAAGTTAGGACTCTAGGTCCTCTCTGCCACACAACCCTAAGAGAGACCCTGATTGATTGATTGAGTACTTTATTTATGTAGATTACAATATACTGGCTTTTACACTTATATACAATAGCTTACAAAGAGAATAATTATTGAGCTGTATATAATATGAAAAAAAAAACAATTTGTAATAACTATAGATAAAATACATAATATTGTTATGCATCTACATAAATTGGCGGAGCTTTGGACATATCAATGTCCATTCTTTGGAAAGAATATTCGAAGTATTCGAAGAAGAAAAGAGTATTCGAAGAGAGAGAGAGATGGAGGGAGAGAGAGAGAGAGAGAGAGATTGAGAGAGACAGAGGTAATACCTGAGAGAGAAAAAGATTGAGAGAGACAGAGAGAGTGTTAGGGAGAGGGAGAGTGAGTAAGCTAACTTGGTAACAAGAATAGAGAAATGAGTACAACAAGAAGATAACGAGAGATGAAGAGATAAATGAGAGAGACAGAGTGGATGAAGAACGAAAGAGAAAAAAGAGAAAGAGAGAGAATATCAGGCAGTGAATGAAATAGGACAGCATTCCTGCCAATCCTCTACATGGTGCTTAAACATGAGCGGGTGATAGTAAACAGTCTGAACACACACAGTACCAACTTACTTCAAGAGAAAAGTTCTAAGTTCAACTTGCAAAGTTCAACTTTGCCTTCGTTTCGAATTGTATCATAGCCTATACTTACTAGAACGAATTCAGATATTTTTCACCCTGCACTTACATAACTTCAAAGAATAACCAATCTATTAGATATACTATATAATAACAAATCTTATTCTTTAGAATTATTTAGTTTATAATATTACATTTAACCAATCAATTCTATGATAGATTTCTTTGGCAGGATTTAATTTTAACTGTCAGCATATCTCAAAATTTCGAGTCTTATTAAAAACGTTTGCATAAAATCACCTACTATAGTGAGATCCACGTTAAAATGGCAGTGTTTGATTAGCAATGGTATCCTTGTCTATCATTCAACAAAGCGGATGGCGCTATCTCTTTCTCGCTTCGCTCTGTAGCCAGATCGTCTTTCATTAATGTAGAATTGATAATTAATTAACAAAATATTTCATCTAAATTATCTCTATCTCGCTTTGCTCTGTTGCCAGGTCGTCTTTCATTAATGTAGAATTAATAATTAATTAACAAAATAATTCATCTAAATTATGAAAATTCATTATGAAATTATTGAAAAATATAATTTACTGCTTAATAAAATATAATTGATAATTTTAAACAAGAATGAACAATTTCTATTACATCAATAAACCTGTATCAGCTACCGTCTATAGAAGGCATTGACAAGACAGTGAGGATCGGCAACGTTGTTCTCCTATCTTTCTCCACTGCCATTATAACGTGAACCTCACTATATAATCTTTCAACACTAATATTTCAGACACTAATTGAAAGCTAGACTTTGTAAAAATCTAGGAAACATTACAGTTTTAGTTAGCCAAGATTTGTCCAAAACTACATACCAATTTAGGTCTGAATAAATAGAACTAATTGGGTCTAAATTTGAACGAAAACAACATCAACTACCCAATAACGATATAATGAAACGTTGATAATGTGACATTCATCTTGTACTGTCACCATTGCTATATGAGTAGGATCAATGCTTCACATTCAACTGAAGATGACAGTTTGAAGTGAGAATCACTAAAGAACTTGTTTTGTTATTTAGGTTTCAATGATTCATAGTTAATTGGATGATTCATCCAACCAGGACTCGCAGCATCAGGTAACTAACCTTATAACATGGGGATTATACATACCAGTATTATTATCCCACGTATTATATGACATATAAAATAAAATTATAAGAATTCCTGACAGATTGAAGTGAATATCACTTTTTCTCGTTTTCTCAACGAGAAATGGCAACGTTTTCTCATATCGTTATTGAAATTTTGTTTGCTAAACTATAATTTCTGACGTTATCCATAACTATTGTAATGTTGGACGGCAATAAAATTGTATTTATTTATTATAAAACACTCCATATTGTTCCCCAATCTTTAATATTGGGTCAGACCAATCTGATTATTGAAAGAAGATAAATATTTTGTACAGAATTGAAAATCCCTAAAATTGTCTCTCCCTCAAGTCTACAAACAATGCAATTTACAATAAATTGCCAACTAATATTATTGAAGTATTTACATCCTAACAAATTCAATCACCTCACGAAAATCACTGTAATTCAATACCTACACCTTCACTCTCCGAAAAGATCACACCAAAAACATAAAGGCCCGGATGCACAAAAGCCGGTTAAATTTTAATCCTGATTAATTTCACGTGAACCAATCAGAGAAGACCATTTTAACCATTTTAAAAAGACGGCTTCTCTGATTGGTTCACGTGGAATTAATCTAGATTAAAATTTAACCAATTTTTTTCAAATGATACTTAGGCCCGCCGCAAAGTAGACCCACGTTAATCGACGAAAAGCAACCCACGCCGTGGGATAATTTTGTAAACCATTGCTAGGCTTCTCCAGACATCTGTGTAATACATGCAATGAATAATCCACTTGTCAGCTGATGAATTATGAATAATTCTATATCAATGGTTTACAAAACATCCCATGATAAACAACACTTTATAATTTGCACATGAGTTAATTGTAACTGTGTCAAGGAAGGAGCAGATATCAGGAGCAATCCTGTATACTGACTGCATCCAACTTTCTAACAAATAAATAAAATACATTTTTTGTTCATCAGAAAAACATACCCAAAATTTATAGCAGCCTCCATTTTGTTCTCCATTTGAGGATCTCGAATGATCCTCAGGTGACCAACTTATCCTCAACAGTTTCATGATCACAACATCCTCAAGAAAATTTTTCACCTCAATCAATTCAACCAACCAATCAATTAATCATCAATCAATAAATCACAACACAAAGAACACTAAAGCTCAATTCTAACACTTCCACATTTTAAAAATATCACACCAAAAACCTTCACACTTTATCATCTTGAACCTCATCTCAATCTCTTCACAGTTTTCCATTATCCTTTGTAGAACAAACTGTTTTTAGGACAAATATGTTTTCACTGAACCATTCACACACAACCGACACGTTACAGTAGGCGTGAAACGGAACAGAAACTAAGAAGAAGAGACAAAGAAAGTGTTAAAGACACATAGAGAGAAAGAGAGAGAGAGTGAGTGTGAGAAGAGGGAGGAAACAAACTTGCTCTTAAATGTACACATCGATGAACTCTCACGAACTGTCTGTGCTCTGTGGCCAGCAGCTTGGTTTGCATTTGCAGGCTCTGAAATTTAGAGAGTGGGGAGATACCGGTGAGGAGAGAGTAGGAGAAAGACCAGAGAATGATGAGAGAGTGAGAGAAAGAGTGGGTGGAGAGAGAGTAAACTCGAGAGAATGTTTGGTATATTGGAATCTGCAGAAGAGTGCAAGAGTAAGTGAATGTTTTTAAGAGAGAGGGAGAGACACTGAGAATGATTAAACAACAGAGAAGGAGAGAGAGAGAGAGAATTAGTTGAAGACAAAGAGAGTGGGGGAGTGAGTAGGTGGAGAGAGTAAACTAGAGAAAATGTTAGGTATATTGGCATCTGCAGAAGAGTGCAAGAGTAAGTGAATGTTTAAGAGAGAGGAAGAGAATGAGTAAAAGAAAGAGAGAGAGACAGAGTGGATTAATGTAAGAGAGATCGAGAGAGAGAGAGTGTGAGGGAGCGAGAGTAAGAGAGTGTGGGAGGAGAGAGTAAACGAAAGATTGTTTGGTATATTGGTACCTGCGGAAGAGTACAGCCACACGATTGAATAGTTACTGAACAGTATAGTACCACAAGAAGTATAGTTATAATACTATAATAGTTGTAGTATTGTTGTGTAGATTCTGTAGCACAGGGAGTTGAAAGTCTTACTATATTAATAATATGAATGGAAGCAATATAAAAATCTTGTAGTACCCTTTATTTTTAAAAACTTTAAAATAGTTCAACAACTAGTTTCGACCCTAACTTGGGTCATTTTCAGACGACTAGTTGTTGAACTATTTAAAAGTTTTTAAAAATAAAGGGTACTACAAGATTTTTATATTGTTTTTATTAATTTTTTTAAAAATTAGCCCATGTGAGTAAAGTGTTTTTATAAATAGAAGGTATCGGTATCAGAATACGGTACTAAAAGGTTAACAGGTAGGATGAGAGATAATTCTGGCTATTCATTTATAAAAATCTGGTGTGGCGCACTCACACAACTTTCCTTTATGAAAATTTCCGTTATGAAAATTGATCACCTGACGCTAGTGTACACGCGCATCTCAAGTCTACTATTCAAAGATCTGAGCCAGCTGGTGACAGGACAATAACGCTGGAGACACACGAGGTCTGCTATCTCTTCATAGTGAATGAAATTAATAGAATCAACAGTTGCCAACAGTTTACAATTTTGAATAATCACATTTTCTCGAATTTTGAGCTTATTTTCAATTTTAGGTGAAAATGTTACTGGACATTAATTGTAGAGATTTTCATGCTCAATCTTTTCCATTTGATTTTTTTTGTTTAAATTGTATCTGAAGCTTAATCAGAGAATCAGGGAATCTAGAATCAAACTTTGCATAGATGTGGCGGAGCTCCTGAAATTTTTACAGATATGGGACTTATGGCTGTTGATAGAGCTTATCAACGACTATTCTAGGTATAAATTTGATCAAAATCTTTGGAGCCGTTTTCGAGAAAATCGCGAAAAACCCTGTTTATGACAACATTGAATTGCATTTGATCGAAATTATTCGTGTCGGATCCTTATAGTGTAAGGACTTTAAGTTTCACGACCCAAATTTCAGGTAACTCCGTTAATTGGGAGATGAGATATCGTGTACACAGATGCAGATACACTCATACACACACATACAGACCAATACCCAAAAACCACTTTTTTGGACTCAGGGGACCTTGAAACTTATAGAAATATAGAAATTGGGGTACCTTAATTTTTTTCGGAAAGCAATACTTTCCTTACCTATGGTAATAGGGCAAGGAAAGTAAAAAAGGGTTGTCTTATAACAATTTAACACTTTCTTTTACAATAATTGAAACAGGTTAAAAGGTATGATGAGAGCATTCTGGCTATTCATCTACAAAAAAGGGTGGTCTCAGTACAATTTAACCCTCTCTTTTACACAAATTGAGACCAGATTATCCTACCATTTTTACACTGACAGAGACCTTGCAGATTCCGTTCTTCGTAGACATAACAAGCTCTTAGGTCAACACTAAAATTCACTTCATCTGTCGGAAGTTAAAGAATGATAAGCACTTATAAGGAGAATTTTGTTTCTTGAATAACTCAGAAACAGATGGTTTTACAAAAACTTTACTCGATTAACTTTTTTTAGTTAATTTAAGTGCCTATCGATTGGTACCAGATATTTTAAGATTGGAGCAATATTAACTGAGATATCGCACCTTTCGTGGTTAATTGTCGTTTCATTTAGCAGGAAAAGTAATAGAAGTATTAACATATAGATATGTAGTTGGGTAAAGCCTTCAGTAAAAAATTATGTACAGAGATATAGTACAAGAAGATGAGATTATCTATATTAAAACTATATAGATATAAAATTGAATAAATCCTTCAGTGGAAGCTGATGTATACAGATATTCTATAAGTAGATTAGAAGGAAGTTGTTACTGTAAATGTATTGGTTGCGGTTTGAGTCCTTATTTGGAATTCAGACGACGATCTTGAAAGTGGGGCCTTCGTCTGCCTATATATAACTACATATTCGTCTGCATTATACCTATTTATACTATATATACGTATATATTCCCCTGCAATAGACGTATATATTGTTGGCACCGTACAACGACCTCATTTATTCGTTTGCTATAACTGATTGTTTAGTTTTTGCACTCTTTTTTGTTGAGTAATTTTTGCTTCCTATGAGTCACCCTCACAACTATGTTTCCGGGAATGGAAGATAAACTACGGTTGGTTGAACGCCATCTAAGCTAATCTAGGGTTAAATGAAAATGGTTGTGTTTATTATAATGTGATACATTTCAAGTTTAACTAACAGCTGATCTTCTACCTACGTTTAAACTGGGTTCACATGTAGCAATGGTTCCATTCATTATAATGTGATACATTTCAAGTTTAACTAACAGCTGATCTTCTACGTCCGTTTAAACTAGGTTTACATGAAGCAATGTTGTTGAAACTGTGATATGTGATTGATATCCATATTGAATGAAAACAACTTGTTATCATCAAAAACACTAATTTAATAGAACAATTTGAGATGGGACAAATAGAGCAATTTTAGAACAATTTAGGAGGTACTGGGTTCGATTCCCGGGCTGAAGAATAATTTTTGTATAGTAGCGCTAATCAAATTTCCTACTAGCTGTTTACCCTGTTGTCAATATTTGCAGTAGCAGAAGTCTTCGGGGTGATTTAGGCTACATCATTAATTGGGATTTTCATTTAATAATAATTATACAATTTGAGATACTTGTTTCTGTTGTTACACCGTTATCAATCTATAGTTCGAACATTGAGCTGCAGAGTATATAGTGTGGGTGAAGCCCTACGATTTGCCGTCAGCTGTCGACCAATAGAAATTGAGCTGTACTGTCATTGGCCGAGACAGTAACATCTGGGAGTCTCGACCAATGGCAGTAGAGCTCAACCTTTGATGGCCCATCGTGGGCGTCACCCATACTATACAGAGTGTTTAAGAACTCCCTACCAATTCTCTAGGCCTAGTATAAGCTATACTTTACTTTAGGCCTACATAATTTATGAGTAGTATATACAATATAAAATACTAGAATTATAGATCCAAAATAACAACTGAACTCACACTTGTGTGTCTCTTTTGACCTAAAACTATATTTTTACAATCTGCATTGCTGTATACTCCCGCCATATAGCCTACAGTTGATGCGTACTCCTATATCTATATCCAAACTTTATTTGTGCACTTGTAGGACTACTCTGTTATTCGAGTATAACTGTAGATTTGTCTGATATTATTATTATTTGTGGTTTGACCTATTGCAAAACCTGATCGGCCACCTACGTAATAGGCCTAGTTCCCTATCACGCCGGCAGGGGGCGTCACCTCCAAAGTCCGTGCTTCAAATCACCAGAGTTCGTGTCTGACCTCTCCTGGAGAGAGAGAGAGAGAGTGAGAGAGAGAGAGAGAGAGAGAGAGAGAGAGAGAGAGAAAGGTGAGAGAGGTCAACTTCTTAGCTGCAGTGTTCAGGTTCACCTTTGAGCATAGTAGTTGCATAATTTTTATTTATCTCCGTTGGATAGGTTATGTTTTCTGGATGCACATGGGTTTTAACATGGATAAAACTTACATTATATGACTAGTGAGCCCCCCGGCTGGAGAACTCGCTCAAAACGCCGCAGATATATTGTCAACAGTTCTACTGAAAGCATACTGAAAGCAGTGGAGAGTCACGAGAAATAGCTCAAGCTACATTATGTTATTACGATGTATCTAGAATTCATTGTATTCTAGGTACATTGGGTTATTAATTGCTAGCATAATTGCCGCTGATTTATAATTAGTGATGACAAATTACTACGAACATTTTTTATTTATGCACTTCCAAATTCAGCCTGTTATATCCTCCAGAAGGTGTGAGTTAATTTTGTTGGCCTGAGAACTCGATCTGTATAATGGTTCATAGAACATCAGTTGGAAATTTGAAGTTCATGGATGCAATGAAAATTAATCGTCAAACACTCAAACCCACAAAAAAGGACAACGACCAGAGAGTATAGAATTCTACAGTATAGAGAGTATAGTACATTCTAAACAAGGACTATAAATACAGGTCATGACACAATCCCGTGATGCATTGCAAAATCGCCATTTTGTGGGGTTCTAGTTCACCAATTATTCCCAAATTTATTTTTAGCTTGAATGAAAAAGACTAAGAAATTGTCTTTGAATTTATTTTAAAATAGTTGAGAAATATTTTCATCAGATGGAAATATTATCACGAAACTGGATAAATCATCATATGGGATACAAATTCAAACGTGAACCGAGTTCATCAACATAAGTGAGTTTTTGATCTTGAAGAAAACAAATAACAGTTTTTAAGAGTAAATTATGATTCAGCTGTGAATTGTGATTCAACTGAATCAACTAGAACAGGTGACATCAGATACTTGTAGATGAGAAAACTGCGTGAGGTCTACTGTTCACAGAGCTACTAGTTACTGTTTTGTAGGGGTGACAGTGTAA
This sequence comes from Nilaparvata lugens, assembly GCF_014356525.2. Taxonomy (NCBI): domain Eukaryota; kingdom Metazoa; phylum Arthropoda; class Insecta; order Hemiptera; family Delphacidae; genus Nilaparvata; species Nilaparvata lugens. The sequence goes on from NC_052515.1 coordinate 14,673,465, forward strand.
GAACGGCACAGTATGAGAGACTACCAGCGTCACATACCTTCAGGAAAGAGAAGTACGTGGACTATTTGCTTGAGTTAACAGTGGAATTGGAACATTAACCATGACTTCTTATGCTATCTTGAACCCTATATACTCAAAATGAAGCACATTATAACAAACGAAACTTGATATGGATTAAGTTCAGTTTAATAGTTATTTGTATATCTAGAGTGAAAAGTACGACTTTTTCTCCCTGTGGGAAAAGTTTGAAGAAAACAATTTTCCTGAGGGAGAAAAAGTATTTTTCACTCGTGATGTACACAACATTTTTCCTCCATCTACATTTTTTTATAGAAACTGCAAATAAAATCATTTCAATAACTTACGTATTGGTGACAATGTTTCCTAACAACATAACCTAAAATCTAAAACCTAAAAACCGGTCCTATGATTGGCACTGCCGATTGCGCTATCTATCGGCAAAAGTTGTAACAATTATATCAACTGGGTGTCTACCAAAAATGGCTGACTCCAGATCACGCGGTTCAGATTTGAATTGCAGATCAAAAATATTTGTTGGCTGGTATTTTGAATAGAATAAAATATTTAAAAAATTGTATAAATAATTTTTATCGTCTACTAATATTAAGAATATAATATCATACAAACATATATTTCATGAGTTGACCAAATTTCTGGTTGTGGTATTGAATTCAGTTGACTCAATGACAGACACCTCTTTATGCTTTCTCATCTGAGCTTAGACCTTCTAACCTATTATAATGTAAGTTTTTAAAATAGAGATGCTTCCCATGTTATTTAAATGAAGTCACTTTTCCTCCCTAGGGAGTTTTTCTGTTTTTTACTACCTAGAGCGAAAAAGTGACACTTTAGTATTATGTTTCAGGGAGTAAAGTAAGTACTTTAGACAGTAGGTGGAGGAAAAATGGATTTTCGATTGAACTGATACTGAAACAAATGACTTCAAAAGCCACAATAGTCTACAAAATCTAGTGAATAAATACAGTCAGAACATAAATTGTGCCGAAAAACAGAACAAATTTCTGAACTCTACAGTAGCCGGCAGCCTCTTCCGACTCCTGAGAGGACTTTCACTGGATGACCTTGCACTTGTCACCGGCAAAAACTCGTTCCATTGTCATTCTATTCATCTCCTTCACTAAATTCTACCCAACGTTTCACAAAACTTCTTCAGACGTCTTCTAAACACAAAACAGAATCGAAAATTGAAACACTCGTCTTCTGATTCGCCCAAATTCTATTGTCTTTAAAGACTTCTCCTCTCCTACGTCTTCTTACCACTGTATCACTCTGTCACTCTCTTGTTTCTAGTTTTTTCAACTTCATTGGATATAGGTTATGTTGTCACACATTTCAAGAAAAAACATATTCTTCCATTGAACAAGAATTTTGCAAAATTCTGTTGCCTTTCATGTTTTATCTTCTATATATCCTTCCTTCTCCTTTATCACCACTCCTCCTCCTCAACCTACTCTCTTCTCCACCATCTCCTCTTTTCTTCTTCTTTATCTTCTCTCCTTCTTCTTCTTCTTTGGTAGAGAGCTAGTGGGGAGGATATTTTTAATATTCTTTCCGAAGAATGGACATTGATATGTCCAAAGCTCAGCCAATTTATGTAGATGCATAACAATTTAATTATTATCTATAGTTATTATATTACAAATTGCTTTTTCATATCATATACAGTTCAATAATTATTTTCTTAGTCTATATTTTGTAAATTCATCTATAATTTTGCTGTATTGTAAGCTATTGTATATAAGTGTATAAGCCAGTATATATTGTAATCTACATAAATAAAGTACTCAATCAATCAATCAATCAATCTTCATCTCTTTTCTTCTCATTCATCTTCTCTATTCTCTTTCATCTCATCTGTTGTCGGTCCCGGCTGCCTAAGAAGCAGTCGTAAGGTCATGTCAGAGGCCCTGAAATTGATCAGTTGCGACTGAAAACTCTGACACCAGACCTGAGCCAGCCAGGTCACACGATATTATTATCATTTATTATCTCATCTGTTCCTTCAAGTCGTCTATTCTCTTTCATTTTCTCTCTTCTCCATCATCTTCTCTCTTTTTCTTCATTTATTCTTTTCTCCATCATTTCCTCTCTTCTCCTTCATCTCCTCTCCCATTCTTAATCTTCTCTCCTCTATCTCCTCTCTTCTCTTTTCCTTCACCAACTTTGATCTTCATCAAAAATACTGAACATCCATTTACAGTTTTATGTTGTCAAACATTCTAACAGAAAAAAGGTCTTCAGCAGATCAGAAATTTTTGAGGACGAAAGAATGTTTTCATGATAACACTTTTGGTTTTGATATCCTATCGTTAGTGGGGAGGATATTTTTAATATTCTTTCCGAAGAATGAACATTGATATGACCAAAGCTCCGCTAATTTATGTAGATGCATAACAATATAATCATCTATAGTTATTATATTACAAATTGCTTTTTCATATCATATACAGTTCAATAATTATTTTCTTAGTATATATTATGTAAATTCATCTATAATTTTGCTGTATTGTAAGCTATTGTATATAAGTGTATAAGCCAGTATATATTGTAATCTACATAAATAAAGTACTCAATCAATCAATCAATCTTCTGCCATCTCTTCCCCAGTTTTCATTGTGTTTCATGCGATTATCTGCCAAAAATCATAGAAACTACTCTCAGAATAAATCTTGTAAGTAGTGAGAAAAAATATTATGTCATTTACAATACCCAGAGATCAATCCTGTTTTTGAGATTAATTCCCAATAACAAATTACAAATCTATAGGACCAAACTATTATATAAGTATTATTAAGGATTTCTTTTGCTGGTGGTGCCTGAAACAGTTTGTAGTTTTTTAGTTCTGGGTAGTTAATTTTATTTTATTTTCTTGTGATAAGTGTTTGATTTATTAACCGTTGATTTGTTACGTTGTTACAATTTGCAATAAAGAATTGAATTGAAACTGAAGTGCCAATAAAACTGATATCATTGTAAAAAAAACAGTCATAAATCTAAGAAATCAATCACGAGCTAAATGAAAGATTCTAAGAGAAAAATGACTGTATTTCTTTAATTACTATATTTCTTGATTTAATTAGTTTCCACTCCATTTATTTTGACAATCGTCACTCTCCATTAAGCATTCAACTGACCGCCATCGAACAATTTGTAGTTCTTTTTATTTTGTGTGGGGGGGGGTAGATTAGATTAGAGGAGGGGGGAAACCAAGACCTTATTACATCATTCAACAAAACAGACTTGCATCACTGAAACTAGCCACTCAATGATGTCAATAAAATGATGTCAATCACAGAAAAATGACCGTGAACAGCAGAGAACATTTCTGACGGACCGTTAGTCATTTTTTTCGGATGGAGCCTTTCATTTTTCCCAATCTCATCCAGTCAAGGATGTATTATTAGACCCACTGACAAGGGCAGACTCAACTAATTTATTGACCTCTCCAAATACAAGGCAATTCCTCAGGGTTCACTTCAATTATTTCGTGATTTAATGTGTCTCTATTTCATTCGGAACGTTTGTTTTGGAATCATGTTTTATTGCAGCTATATTTGAGGACTGAAAATTTTGTGAATTGAAGAACTACAAGACTTAACCTATTTCGGACTATGTGTAACCTTATCTAAATTTGGGAGAGGAATAGCACAAGGTTACCTTATTTTTCATCTCCCTATCATTTTGATAATGTACTTATTGTATAAATGCATAAAGAATAAATGATGACGAAAACAATTTGGAGACTGGAAATTTGGATTTGAAATCTTAATTTCATACAGGAATTGAATCGTGTAGAAGAAAGTTTGGAAATGAGGAATTTCGATTTGGAATCAAATTGTCTTAAAGCAATCCAAGCATGTCAAGAACTATTTGGAAATTATTTGTAAACTGTTTGGGAAGTTTTATTTGGGAAGTTTTATTTTAAACTGTTTGGGAAGTTTGATTTGAAATCCTATTATATTAAGCGAGCAATTTCTGTATATTTATATCTGGTTATTTATGTTCAACGGATCTCGAAAACGGCTCTAACGATTTTCACGAAATTTGGAACATAGTAGGTTTATGATATGGAAATTCGATTGCACTAGGTCTCATCCTTGGGAAAACTCGCTGAACGACATTAAAAGGATAATTCATCCTTGGCTGAAACAGCTGTGGATAGTAAAAAAGTGAGTGAGCGAGTGAGTATGTGAAAAATCAAAATATCGCATCCCCGAAATTCATAAGATGACATATAGCCAGCTATGAATAACACGATCATTTTAGAGAATTGTGTTCTGTTTATCATGAAAATAATGAGCGAAGCTCGGTGCTCCGATATTCATATAATGTACTGTATTATTTGTAAATTGTGAGAATAAATTGATTTGATTTTCTTACATCAAGCGTACCATAAAAATTTGGAAACTATAAGAAAATAGTTATTTGTATATCTAGAGTGAAAAGTACGACTTTTTCTCCCTGTGGGAAAAAGTTTGAAGCCCGAGGCGAAGCCGAGGGCAGCAATTTTCCTGAGGGAGAAAAAGTATTTTTCGCTCGTGATGTACACAACATTTTTCCTCCATCTACATTTTTCTATAGAAACTGCAAATAAAATCATTCTAATAACTTACGTATTGGTGACAATGATTCCTAACAACATAACCTAAATCTAAAACCTAAAAACCGGTCGTCTGATTGGCACTGCCGATTGCGCTATCTATGGGCAAAAGTTGTAACAATTATATCAGCTGAGCAGCTACCAAAAATGGCTGACTCCAGATCACGCGGTTCAGATTTGAATTGCAGATCAAAAATATTTGTTGGCTGGTATTTTGAATAGAATAAAATATTTTAAAAATTGTATAAATTTTTATAGTCTACTAATAATAAGAATATAATAATTATCATACAAACATATATGTCATGAGTTAATCAAATTTCTGGTTATGGTATTGAATTCAGTTGACTCAATGACAGACACCTCTATTATGCTTTCTCATCTGAGCTTAGACCTTCTAACCTATTACAATGTAAGTTTCAAAATAGAGATGCTTCCCATGTTATTTAAATGGAGTCACTTTTACTCCCTAGGGAGTTTTTCTGTTTTTTACTACCGAGAGCGAAAAAGTGACACTTTAGTATTAGGTTTCAGGGAGTAAAGTAAGTACTTTAGACAGCGGGTGGAGGAAAATTATATTTGAAAATATACTTTCTTACAGTAATTGGATCATGTCAATAAAGGTCTTCGCATACCTAACATAGCAAAACTAGAAATATGTCTTTGGAAGACGTAACCCACGTATCTTCCAATGATGTATCTCAATCCACACCAGTCTAGGGTAGATTTAACATAGAGAGACAGAACGAGAACGTCTTTCGAAGACATATTTCTCGCTAAGCAACGCTTTGTGTAAAAGACCTAACAGGAGACCTAGGTTGGATGTGAAAACCTTAAAACAAATAGAAAATATTTATATCTTATATTAATTTGAAGCACTCAACCAATTTCTAGCTTCGGTGATTTTTGCAGCACAGAATCTCAGACCAGAGAAAGGAAAAAATTAATGATATAGAAATAAAACTATTCTGATATAAATCTGATATCCTCTTATTCAATATCCTCTATTCCAGTGGTCGCCAAACAGTCGATCGCGAGCTACCGGTAAGCTCGTGGGATAGTTTTTGGTAGCTCACAGAAACGCTCGTGCAAAAGAATGTCGTCCAGTTTGAATAAATACACTTTCCTAGTCTGAAGAAAATAAATGACGAGAAATATCCTCCACAGCACCGCAGAAACAACCAAGAATACGGTACAATTCTTTCAGACTTGAGACAACAGTTTGATCAACATTATTTCAATATTTTAAAAGCATATCAAATATGGTACAATTCATCAACTCTCTTTTGTAGAGATCTATGCAGAAGATTTTTCAGCTTGTGTTATAAAACATTTTGGTAAAGATCAGGTTTCAGTTGAAATGGAATTTGTGGATTTTCAAAATGATCTGTCTCTCAGATAACTTTCTACAACTGGAAATATTTGGCCTCAAATCCCCGAAGAAAGGTATCCAAATATTATTCAAGTTGCATTGAGGTTGAAAGCTATGTTCAGCTCTACCTACTTGTGTGAAGCAACTTTTTCAAGTATGAAATTCATAAAAAATCGATATAGGAACAGACTGACTGATGAACAATTGGACAACTACAACGTACATTCCAAACATCAAGAAAATAATTGATGACCAAAAAAGAGCTCCACTGCTCTTATTGAAATGTAAATTTCAACTTTTTTATACTTTTTGCTATGAGATAAGTAGATTTCAACACTAGAAATGTATCTTTATAGGCAATAAAAGTGTGAAAATTTCATTTTGCGTACCGTACTTTCTTCAGTCTTATATTCCTTGTTAGCTCACTAGAAGATTTATAAATGCTATTCTAGCTCACAGGCTCGTAAGTTTGGCGACCATTGCTCTATTCCTTCTATATATTCCTAACCTACCCTATACTATCTCCTAATCAATAATATTATTATTATCATCATCATCATGAAATACCAGAGTAGAAAGTAACTAAAGTACAGTAGTGGAGTAGAAACTAATCAAAATTCCAAGTAATACCTCAAATTATCGACCATAGATTTATACAGTGATTCACTCACATAAGGTGTAACAATAAGTAACTTTTTAACCGTTCATTTTACAGGGAACTTTAAATGTGCAACTTCCCTTCTTTTTTGTGACTTTTTACGACATGCCATTTTAAATTGAAAATTTGTTCGCCATCTTCCATAATGGAGGACAACTTTATTTTTCACATGGCAACCCCCATTTTTTATGATATTTTTGGATTCTACATAGAATTTCAAGACATTTTACTCTTGTCATTTTTTTGATAAATCCAACGGTTTAGGATGTACAGCCATAATAAATCATAAATTGATATTGCATCTCTGTTTACAACAACATATCAGTTATGGCTGTACATCCTAAACGGTTAGGTTTATAAAAAAAGGACAACAGTAAAAATTTTACGTAGAATACAAAAATATTATAAAAAACTGTGGTTGCCATTTAAAAAAATGAAGTTGTCCTCCATTTTGGAAGATGGCGGCCAAATTTTCAATTTAAAATGGCATGTTGTAAAATGTCACAAAAAAAGAAAGGAAGTTGCCCATTTAAAGTTCTCTGTAAAATGAACGGTTAACAAGTTACCTACTGTTACACCTTATGTGAATCACTCTGAATATCTCGTTACACTATTACATACATACTGTGCCATAAGCACGTTTTACTGAGATATAAGGCTATACTATAACACAGTGATATCACAGATAACCATAGATAAACGAAGACAGTCAACCTACCGTACAGATAAAACATATAACTAGAACATTAGACTATAGAATGTTACAGAAATACCACAGATAACTATAGATAAACCAAGACAGTCTACCAACCGTTCAAGAAGATAGTGATATTCTTTTATAGGTCATAACACTCTTCACTATTGCACAAGTTTAATAGTAATTGTAATAATAGTGGCATCCATTCACAGGTAATAGTTGCATATTATAACAATGGACTGCATACAGCTCGTAGTAGTAGTAAAAGGCTCATTACATTAGACGGACAATAAATTTTTAAATTCCCATTGCGTAATCCGGTTTAGTGCTTTGAGAAACCTGTTGTTCATGTTCTTCAGTCTCTTTTCTTAGTTTATTCCCGTAGTTTACGATCCTCTCTTCAAGTTTGCTATTTGTATCTTTGTTTATTTTCGAAGTTGGGATTTCTGCACACAGGGAAAATAGTGGCTTCCACTAATTGCTGCCACAGAGTATAGAATCATAGAGTGAAGATAATTTTTAAAATATACCTATTTATTCGTCTCTGATAGAATGTACAACGGAGTGCATGAAGACAAGTAATTGGTATAGATTTGTAGGGAATTTTATCCTCTATAAGCCCTTTTGTCTCAAATTTGTCTTCATCCTCCCCGCTTCATTGAAAAATGGCTTTAACTCTGGAGAGAGGATGAATTTCTTGAAATCTTCAGAATCTTTTAACTTACCTAACTAATTTCAAAACTATTTATTCTTAATTAAATTTAATGCACGGGAAAGCAGAAAACATGTTCCACACTTTGAGATCAAATTCAATTCTCTATCATTAAAGGCTTCCGACGTAGATTGCATTGAGATCAGGAAAAAGCTCATTCAATGGTTTTTCCGGAAAACACCTGTTGTCTGGACTAAACAAACTACTAAGGTTAGATCTGTGATGGTAGTATTACTCAAATGCAGTTTCAAACTTCGGGGGGGTCCTGGGGGCGAAGGAAGCGGTGTAAACGATAGAGACTCTTTGGTTCCAAGCTATGTACTATGAATACTAACACCCTGCCAAAATTCAGCTTCCCCCTAATTTCTTGGGCAAACCCCTGTTTTTTTTTATTGTCTTCATAGGCTGAGATAATAGGATATGTAGGGAAAGAAACAGCACTCTACGAAAATAAAAAAGGAATTGAACAAGCAATTAATTTTGAAAAATGATTGGATAATGTGTTGTGTTACTCACATCAATTCCTGACTGGGTGTTGGCCAGTAGTCACTACCACGATATATATAGATGAAAACGGTAGGGGCCACGAAATGTGTGCGCAGTGGCCAGCAAGCTAGATTACGTCATCGCCACCAACCGAGGTTTTCAACACCTATTGGCAATTTATAAAACTTATTCGTTAAAAAAACAGATGGTTGGATATAAAATGACGTCAGCTACACCGGAAATTTAGTACAAACATACGCGTGACACCTACCGTCTTCTTCTTCACTACCATGGTATATAGAAGAAGACGGTAGGTGTCACGCGCATGTTTGTGCTAAATTTCCGGTGTAGCTGGCATCATTCTATATCCAATCATCTGTTTGTAACAAATAAGTTCCAAAAATTGCCAATAGGTGTTAAAAACATCGGTTGGTGGCGATGACGCAATCTAGCTGGCTGGCCACTGCACACACATTTCTTGACCCCTACCGTTTTCATCTAAATACCGTGGTCACTACATGGATAGCGATGAAAAACTCTTTAATAATTTTGAAAAATAATTTTTGAGAACCAAACCAAAAATTTGAAAAAAGGTAGAATAATTTAGTTGTGTGACTCACATTAATTCCAGGTTGGGTGTTGGTCAAAAGTCTCTGCATCGACAGTGAAGAAGAACTCTCGAGTTCTGATTCGGACTGAGACGCCGACCGCTGTTCTGGTGAAAAGATGCTGTCATGAGATACGCTCAGTCCTGACTGCAGATTTGCGCTACTAAAACACACAAAAACACAAACAAAAATTAATTAAAATCTACGAAAATAAATCATCCAACAAACATATTTTCACAATACTGTAGCCAATCAATTCTGTCTGACTAATAGTTGATATTTATTAGAGAATTTATATTCCGTACAAATTTACTTCAGACTTGGAGGAATATGCAGCGCAGAGAAATGGAGGGAGGTCAGCCAATTACAGTGATTGATAGAGTCATAGCAGAGAAAATCGTATAATTCTGTAATAATTTTGTAATTCTGTGGTCATAGGTAGAAGCGCAGTTGCCAAATTGTCAGTCGTCTGTCTGCTTTCAGACAGGAAACTTCGCATGTGTAGCATGAGCACATGAACAATCACTATAAAAGAGACAGACAACTCATATTTTACAATAATTTCATAATGGATTTTCATAATTGAGATGAAATATTTTGTTAATTAAATTATCAATTCTACATTGTTAAAAGACGATCTGGCAACAGAGCGACGCGAGAAAGAGGTAGCGCTATCTGATTTAGGTATCTGATTTATCTTTAGGTATGTATTTGTATTACCAATTGTAATGTTCAACCATTATGTTTAATGTATGTATTTGTATTACCAATTATTGTAAAAATGCAGTGAAATGAACGAATTATTATTATTATTATTTGTTGAATGATAGACAAGGATAGAAATATCATTGCTAATCAAACACTGCCATTATAACGTGGACTTCACTGTAGCATGGGAGTACAAACCCGAAGGAAAGCGAGGCTTAGGAAGACCAAGAGAGAAATGGATGCCGGTACCAGGCCAATAGAGCCTAATCCTTGAATGAACATGATGATGATGAAAACCATAGAATACAGCAAAGAAATATTCACAGAATAGAGCATAGAAACTTCACAGTAAATGAAAATATGAATCGCAGTACCCTTTTAAATTATATTATCACAACATGTTTCAGACATTAATGCCACTGAGAGATAATCATCATTAATCTCACTCGGAACTGAAATTAAAGTAGCCCTAAAAAGAAAAAAAAACTTTACAGTTTATCATCAGAAGTTTTCTCTGGTTATAACTTGATGAAACATATTATAGCAGTTCGTAATGGATAAAGAAATTCAATACCACAAAACGATCATAATTTCGTTGATTATTGTCCTCTGAAAAACCGACAACTCAACAATTGACAAAAACTGACTAAACTAAAAATTTGATTATCCGCTTACAAATACAGTCACATCATCACAAAAACAAAATATATCATGTGATGGGAACAAACATCATCGAAAATAAAATGTCAAGCTCGAATTTCACTTACAAGATGTCAGAGTCCTTGAAAATGTATTCCTCTGTTATATATTCGTTTATGTAATGTGCAACTGTTACATATACAGGTATAGACGAGTGTGCAATACGATATTGAGTTGTACCGGATCACCTTCAAACAAGAGTTGGAATGGTTTCTTGTAACAAAAAATAATCGAACGGATTTCCGACAGTCAATGGTTTCCGACAATCTTTGTGCCGATTTTGTAAAGCGTTCTTATATTCTGTATTCTATTTCCATTTTATTATATTCTATTCTTTATTCAAATTCAAGTATTCCTTGAAGTATTACTGTACGGTGTAAGCGATACTCAAACTCTTCTCAGCACAAATTGAATGCTTAGTCTAGAATACTTGAAACCTTACTTTGGAAACTCGTGAATTTTTAAATCTCGGTGTTGGACTGCTATCGAACATAGTCTATGTATATAAGAATGAATGTCTATTTGTGTATTATCGTAGTTTGTTTGTTCCCTATAGACTCGAAAACTACTTGACAGAACGGCATGAAACTTTGGGAATATGTTGTGTGAATATTGGGGATGGTTTCTGACCAGAAATTTCAATAGGGGGGCTAATAATAATTATATATTAATCCATTTTACAGACCTATGTTTTCGAAATTGTCAGTCTAACTTAGAACGGGAAGATCATCATGATTCAAGATCATGTTGTGATAATATGATTTAGCATCTAAACTTACCAGCTGTAATAAACACGTCACTCTGTGATAAAATTGTTTACTGGTATTGAAACGGTAGTTTTAAGCACATAAGAAGTCCGTATTGAGATGTAAATGAAAATATTGATTGTCAGATAAATTTCATGATTCACCAAAATTTCATGTCAAGTGTGACTTTTTGGAGGTACGAGGTTCGCTGGGTAAGCTAGTAATTGATAATGTTTAATCTTCAATCATAGACAATTGATACAAGAGTATCCTTAAACAGTATCTTTACTCTATGATTTAATGCATAAATTCATTATATACCTCAATATCATTTTTTTCTTATTCTGAGATAGAGTGTATAATCTTCGGCTGTATACAGGAAGATTTGAAATAGAACGAAACCGAAAAAATAAAATATAGTTTAGAATGGAATAAAGTGGTTCAATAAGCCGTCTATTTTGACATAGAATGTAAAACTAATTATCCTGTTATGGAAATTTGGCTGTTGAAAAAACCATTCAACAATGGCTGTTCAAATTTAAGGCTTTTTTGATTGGCTCTCATGGCATTTAATCACGATTAAAACTTAACCGACTTTTTTGAAAAGAAAGCTTTTCAGATTGCCCTCAAGGCATTTAATCACGATTGGAATTTAACCGGCTTTTGTGCAACGGGGGCTTAGTTTTTATCATTTTTCATTTTTTCATGTTCTCCCATAAGAGAGCATACTTGAGAAACTGAACCCGGGAAAGTTGTCATCGACATTTGAATATCTCAGGCATTAGTTGAAGGCATCTATTGAATCTCATTAGAAGAAAATATTATGAATGTCGGCCTCAGTTGAGGGTAAGGTGAAAACTGTTATCAAAAACAAATTTTCCAAATTTTCTTCACTCACTTCCTATTATGTGGGTTCGCTTTGTCCCCCTGCAGTTGGCCCGCCGACCGACTCCTGGCGTCCAAACAGCGGGCATCCTGTTCAGTGATGACGTCACTGGCGGGTGTTCCCGCTGCCGCAGCTTCGTCTGCTGCAGCCGCATGCGGCCGCGACTTGCGGCGGAACATGCGTCGCAAACCGCGCAGCGGATGGAAACGCCGTTTTTTCGTTTCTGGAATCAGTAAATCATTTTTAAAAATTGAAAAAGTCAGTTATATGATATCGAAGAAGTTTGAATGAAGCAAAAAGTTGAATAGTTTACAGATGTTACTTTTTTTAATCAATTTATTCAATGCGTCGTAGCCCACCCTCTTTTCTGATTGGCCAACGAATTTACTTCTGTATTCTGCCGGTAGGTAACAGTAGCTACTGGGTCATGATTTATGATCTCAAAGTTACACCTTTTCAGAACTGAGAATCGACTGGACTAAATCTACGTTTAAATTTGGAAGGTATGTTCAGTTGGTCTTCTAGAGGCGCACTAAGAACGGATTTGAAAAATATTCAAAAGATTTGCCCAAAATCTGCGTTTTCTCAGCTTTTTCAAGAACAAATTGACAAACCATGTTCAAATTTGGTTCACAGGCTCAGCTAAGATGTAAAATTGTTTGATTTTATCCAAGTTTTGATTTGATTTTTTGATTGTACTGAAAGGGTTCTAAAATGACGACAAAGATAGGCTCAAAATCAGCAGTTTTTAAGCGTTCTTCAGCGTTGTAATCCGCTTTCAGAATTTCAGTTTCTACAGTAACCTTCATAGAAAGAAACATAGCAAAAAATAAACAACAATTTTCATCCTTGAAAACATGATTTCACCAGCCAATAAACTATGAAATTATTACAACAGGACCGGTCAAATGTTAAAATGGGGTCAAACCATGCCGTCAAAAATAACGGACCATTACTGAGTGAGTACGCATGCGCAGCTTTGATGAGCATGTTAGACCTGTCACTGATCAATCACTGGTCGTGATTGCTGCAATCGATCTCAAACAACACGAAAATGAAGAGGTAGATGCAGGAGAGAGGAAGAAGAAGAAGAAAAAAAGGATTACGATGATAAGAATGAGAAGAAAAAGATGATGACGATAATGAACAATACTATTTTTATTACGACAATAAAAATAAGGAAAAGTTTGTGATGATGTACAAAGAATAAGGGAGGAAGAAGAAGAAGAAGAAGAAGAAGAAGAAGAAGAAAAAAAGGAGAAGATGAAGGAGTCATTCTGTACTGAGAGGAGTATGACTGAATGAGTCATACTACTGTAGAGGAAAAAGAAAAAGAGAAGAGGCAGAGGAAGAGAGCAGAAAGAAGAGAAGAAAGTTTGAAATCGATACATGAAAAAGAAGAGAGTAGGCAGAAACGAGGTAGAAGAACGATGAAGATTAGGATATAGTACAAATAAAAGGTAGAAGATGGAGGTTGAGAGCAAGGTAGGGAAGTGAAAAGTGAAAGAGCAAGGTAGTGAAAAGTGGAGAGCAAGGAGGAGGTAAAGTACAATAGAAAGAAATAGGAATAGAGATTGGAAAAGGTGAAACAGGAAGGGATAAAGACAAGATAAGAAAGGAATTGTGAAGAAATTGAAAATGAGGATATCAATGACACGAGTGACGGTAAGAGAGGAGAATAAAAAAAGGGGAAAGAATGAGACGAAAAAGAATAAGAAGAGCAAAAAATGAAGATGAGGATGATAATGATGAAGAGGAAGAGGAGGAAAAAGAGAATAAAAATGTGAGGAGTGAGCAGCATTGAAAGATAAAGAGGGAACACAATAATAGAGCAAAATCAGAGAATGGAGAAGGAAACAAAGTATACTGGAATACAATACTAGCCAATTGACATGTTTCCTAATCATCGAAACCGTTTAGGTGAGCTTGTGGCCAATATCGCCCCGGGGGACGCCATCTTGCAAAACACCACTGCTCGTGTCTAGGACTTGAATTGGTGCTCAAATTTCGACATTTAACAGCCAAATCTAGCCAAAGGCCAACTCAAATAATCTCCAATCATTGGACTTCAATCGAGGATAAAAAAGACTCCTATCATTGGATAGGTTTGTGATTTGGAAACAGTGATACGTCTGATCATTTCCAGTAGCCTACATTACAGTCTTCAAGCTGGATTCCCATGTATCAGTATCAGTGTCCGGTACAGTGAAAATATTATTCCCAAGATTTTAAATGTGACTATTCATACTCGCTAGGCTGGGTCTTATCCTTTATCTATACCTATAAAGAAAGGATGAAAAGAAAGAATGCATGTACGGGATACGAATGCATGTTTGACGCATCATCCGTCTCAACTACTCAACCGAATAACTTGAAATTTTGCATAAACATTCCTAATCTATCGAGGATGATTCAATTTGTTCAATTAATCATAATAAAAATAATTAGAAAAACTCATTCAATTAGTGTTATATACTTGAAATAAAATCCCATTCAAATAGTGATACTTTTGTAAATATTATTATTGTAGATGTTGATACCGTACTTTCAATGTCAGCATGGAACTGAACTATTGAACTGAGTTCAATCTATTTTTGCTTTAACAGACCCTTGCGGAGCGCGGGTAACACATGCTCGTCATTTATAAATCTTAATCATTCAAGTTATAACATTGAAATTGTATTACCTCTCAGCTTATGAACAAACCATAGGCTCATCACTAATTTCTCATTTTATACTTATTCTATGTTGTAAAAATCTGGTGTGGCGCACTCACACAACTTTCCTTGCGGTTATGAAAATTGATCACCTGACGCTACGGTAGTGTTCCCGCGCATCTCAAGTCTACTATTCAGAGATTAGAGCCAGCTGGTGACAGGGTAATAACGCTAGAGACACACGAGGTCTGCTATCTCTTCATAGTGAATCATTTAATAGAATCAACAGTTGCCAATAGTTTGCAATTGGATAATCACATTTTCTCGATTTTCGAATTTATTTTTAATTTTAGGTGAAAATGCTACTGAACATTAATTGTAGAGATTCTCATGCTCAATCTATTCCACTCGAAATTTTTTGTTTAAATTGTATCTGAAGCTTGATAATTAAGAATCTAAAATCAAACTTTGCATAGATGGGGCGAAACTCCTGCAATTTTTACAGATATGGGACTTGTGGCAGTTGATAGATCTTATCCATGACTATTTCAGGTATAACTTTAATTAAAATCGTTGAAGCCGTTTTCGAGAAAATCGCGAAAAACCTTGTTTTTGACAACATTTTCGCCATTTCAGCCGCCATCTTGAATCGTATTTGATCGAAATTGTTCGTGTCAGATCCTTATATTGTGAGGACCTTACGTTCCAAATTTCAAGTCATTCCGTTGATTGAGAGATGAGATATCGTGTACACAGACGCACATACACTCATACACACACACACACACACACAACCACACATATAAAGACCAATACCCAAAAACCACTTTTTTGGATTCAGGGGACCTTGAAACGTATAGGAATTTAGAAATTGGGGTACCTTAATTTTTTCGGAAAGCAATACTTTCCTTACCTATGGTAATAGGGCAAGGAAAGTAAAATTTATTCACCTATCGTGTAAAGAAGAACTTTATTCTATTTAGTTTGATGAAATCACAATAACTAATGCTCATTTTTCATAGGTAATACCAGCAAGAAATAGCGAATACAGTACAGTAGAAGTGGTATTTTTTCAGCGTAAGATATCTCTATGGAAGGAAGGCTTTGAAGTCGATGACTAATCCAAAAACATTCCAAAACAGAAACTGAAGATAGGAAGGCGAAAAAGTGTGACACTTGAAATAAACGGGCGCCGACACATATGAGGGGAAAAAATTAGAGTCTAGCGCCAAAAATCTATTTACAGAAATTCCTCAACTACTGTGGAAGTTACAAGTTGGATGCGCCGCCCATAGTGCTCCAACTCACCAATTAAACTCAGCTGTACTAAAGTTTAAAGTTAACTGAGGAGTTTGAACTTAGCAGTACCAAAGTTTAGAGTTAACAGAAGAGTTCAGAGTTAACTCAATGATTAAACTTAGCAGTACTAAAGTTCAGTACTTTGCCACTTAGGTTGGGAGTACTTTGAGAAATGTACTCAGAAGTACTTTGGGAGCTTACATAAAGTTACAGAGAGCAACGGGGTGATAGCAACACGATGTGATGGCAACACGATGTAATAGGTTTTGCTATTATGTGTATTTATTAAAGGTGATAGTGAATGAAAAACACTAAGAAATTGTCAAAAAACCACTGATTTATTGATAATTAGAAAGACCGGTTTCGGTTATTACACCATTGTCAATCTCTGATAATCTCAGTTTATCAGAGATTGACAATGGTGTAATAACCGAAACCGGTCTTTCTAATTATCAATAAATCAGTGGTTTTTTGACAATTTCTTAGTGTTTTTCATTCAATATGAATAATTACCACAATATCAACTTCTCAACTACACAAAAAGGTGATAGTACTGCAACTAGCTGAAGACGTAGGGACTATTGAACGATATTTATTTATTTATTTGGGTATGATATCATTATTTGATAGCAACACGACAGAATGAATGACTCTTTATTGATTCATACAATACGTACATCATCAAAATGATAGGAAGAAAAAAATAAGGTAACCTTGTGCTATTCCTCTTCTAAATTTATAAAGGTTAACACATAGTCAGAAATAGGTTAAGTCTTGTAGTTGTTCACTTCACAAAATTTTCAGTCCTTAATTATTTCACAAAGTAGATTTTTAAATTTAGATGCTTCAAAACAAACATAGAAGAAATATTTCACATTATTATCACTAAAATAGGTAATATTCACATATTAAAGAAATAATTTAAAATAGCTGAAATAGCTCCATAGTTTCCACGTCTATCCGCGTTGTTATCGCCTCAAAATAACCATTACTATTCAATTTTTATTTGAAATTTCAGAGAGGGAGCAACTATTTGTTAAGTGTTCTTTCAATGCAACTTCAAGCTTAAGACTTTCCAATTATACTCTGAATAAAAAAAGTTGAGACTTGAGCCACCAGGCGACAAACAAATGGCACTGCCACAGAGTGACAACTATTCAATTGATTTCAGGGCTGAAATTTAGCATAGAGATATGTTATTAAATTTAGGAATTAATGGACACACAATAAGCTTCGGTTGACGTGTGAGGCTCTTTGAACCTTTGGATCTTTGAATCCGTCCCTTCAAAAACATAGGAATTCATGAAGCCGAAATTTCACAAAATCTGACAAAGTTGATATTTGTCGGCTCTGAGCTCATCCACACTTTCATGTTCTAATCCGAAACTAAGGCTCGCTTTCTACGACACTTTAAATCTATAAGTTCAATGCTCTATTGGATTATTTAATAAGGGTCTTAGAAACCGAATCTGAGACTAAATGAATTATTAATGGAATGAAGAATTGAAATGACTCACCATGATGGTGTATTTCCTCAGCATCGGGGATATCAGTGGGTGACGATTCTCTCACACATGACATGAGTCCTAAACCCCCTCCTCCTCCGCCTCCTCCACCACCTCCTCCTCCACTAATAACAGCTGCCATTTCTCACACCACGCCAGGAAACACCTGGAAAAGCATAAAAATTGACATTAGAATTAGAAATATTGAGAATTGAATAGCTAACATTGTATTAATACATTTAAGGATAGATAAATGCAAAGAACACCTGGAAACAACGACGAGAATTATAGCTTTTCAACATAAACCTTCAATATGAGCTCCTTAGGGCCGGTTTCCGAGCTCGGTATCTAGGTAAGTTCTAGACTTTGAACAGCAGGAGTCAGAAAATTGACTTTCCAAAACGGGGCGTAGTCGCAGTAATAGTAACAGCAAAATAAATCTTCATTTTCTCATTTCTCTATAATTGGAAACGTTTTTCCTTGACGAAATGAAACATTCCTAAATAATTCAAAATAGCTGAAACTCTACACTATTTTCTCTTTATTCTATTTTGTGTTCAATTTTCTAGTTTTTTGAAATTTAATTCAAACGTGACTATGACAATGACTGCAACTACGCCCCGTTTCGGAAAGCCAATTTTCTGACTCCAGCTGTTTAAAGTCTAGGACTTATCCAAATCCCGAGCTCGGAAACCGGCACTCAATGATGCAATTTTCAATATGAACTTCTTCACAATATCCATCCATTTCAACAGTGAACTTTAGACACATTACTAGGCTAACTAATATGACCGATCATCAGATAATATGATGCTAACAGATGAATTAATCACTTCCCAAAACTTGGTCTACATCTCAATATAATTATATCTCTGACTCTATCTGCAAACAGATGAATCAATACTTCCCAGAACATAGTAAGTCTCTATATGACTCTGACACGCTCTCTCTCTCTCTCTCTCTCTTGTAGGATAGAGTTGTGTGGCAGAGAGGACCAGGAGTCCTAACTCCGCACTAATAAAGGCAAATAATCAATCAATCAATCTCTCCCTCTTTCTCTTCTAACAGATGAATCAATCACTTCCCAAGACTTGGTACGCCTCTATATTTCTGTGACTCTCACTCTATCTCTCTCTCTCTCTTCTCTGTCTTTCTCTTAATTTTTCTTTTTGATTCATGCATTTTAATTCCAGTCTTTTTAATCCGCAATGTCTCATTTTCCCCTCTATACTATCGTAAATATTACACAAGTATATTTTGTTTTTGTATTAATATCTGGCCTCATTACGTCTCTATATCTCTCAGACTCTCACTCTCTCTCTCTTTCTCTGTCTCTTTAAAATTCAAGAGCGATTCTCTATCTCTGTGTGAAATTAAGTTTTCTTTTTGTTTCATGCATTTTAATTCCAGTCATTTCAATTTGCAATGTCTCATTTTCCCCTCTAGACTATCGTAAATATTACACAAATATATTTTTGTATTAGTGTCTGGCCTCATTTTAAAAACTTAATCATTCAACTACTCAAAAAATGAAGTAATTTTATTTATATTTTTAATTTTTGTTTTCTCTTTATCGATTTTTGAAGTATTTCTGTAACTTGATGTTTACCATAGGTCTCTTCAGACCTGGAAAAGGAAATTAAATAGATCAATCAATCAATCAATCTTTCAAATTGCATTCAATCTTCATTGTAAATAATAACTTTCATACTTTGTAAAATTACAGATGGAAATTGCATTTGTTTGAATGCTAATTAATGAAAAATTATTATTAAACGAAAATCCCAATTAAATGCTGTTAATCACCCCGTATACTTCTGCTACTGCAAATATTGAGAACAGGGTAAACAGCTAGATGGAAATTCGATGAGCGCTACTATACAAAAATTATTAGACAGCCCGGGAATCGAACCCAGTACCTCCTAATTGCCGGTCAGGAATGCTTACCCTTACAACAAACTGACAATCTGTGGATAGCAGCGCTCATTTTATACAAAGCAATAGCGGCCAGCCTACACATGTCTACACATGGAAATAAATGGAAGTTGCATCTGTTCAAATGCTAATAAATTAATGAATAATTATTATTGAACGAAAATCCCAATTGAATGCTGTAAATTTTATAAAATTATTGGAATAATTTGTTATACTCTCATTTATTGTAAATTAGTGTGTAAGCCAGAATATATTGTAACACAATGTATAAAAACTAATCTAATCTAATCTCTCACTCAGACACTATACCACACTCTCATTATCTCTCTGTTCTCTTCTCTCACTCTTTTTCTCTCGCTCGCTCTCTCTCTCTCTCTATCTATTGTTTTATTTTATTTTACTGAGTATTGCTTGTTAAATTACAATTTAGTATTGTATTGGAGGGTTAAGTGTAAGAGAGGGCCGACTGCGCCCTAACTTCGCCCTCCCAGGTATAAAATAAAGGCAGTCATTCTATTCTATTCTATTCTATCCCGGTCGTGTGTTAATGGGAAGGATATTTTATATCCTTCTTGGAAAATCGACAATTATTTGTTGAAACACCGCCGATTTATGAAGTTACATCACATTATTATATAATTGTTATTCTAATTGCAATCAATGTTTATTCTCATTGATTAATTATTTAAACTTTGTAAAATTCGTTGAATAACTAGCATTATCGTCATTTAATGTAAATTAGTGTATAAGCCAGTAAATATTGTAGCATACATAAATAAAGAAATCTAATCTCTTTTTCTCTGTATCTTTTTCAAATTGCATTCAATCTTCAGTGTAATTAATAACTTTTCATACTTTGTAAAATTCTTAGAATGATTTGTTATACTCTCATTTATTGTAAGCCAGTATATATTTTAACACAAATGTATAAAAATCTCTAATCTAGCCTGATCTCTCACACTCAAGACACTCTATAACACTCTCTCATTATCTCCCTGTTCTCTCACTCTTTCTCTCTCTATCTCTCTCTTGACGTCTCTGATTTCAAACAGGGAACAAACCACTCGTCATCCTACTTGCATTTCTAGCATTCCTTCCAACGGGAAAAATCAAACACATTATAAGGAAGAGAGGATAGATAACAATTTAATAATTGTTCGATCATACTTTATCAACAGGTTGTTAAAGTGACATAACTGACCTCTCATGAACCTAATAGAGTGAGATCTCCTTCATACTGTCAGTATTTGATGAATGGGAAGCATTGGTGTTATAAATAAGGAATGCTGTCAGTTTGGAGTGAATCTTAGTATAGGAAGGATAGTATTTCACTGGTATCAACACTGTTCAAGGGTGACTAATCATTCAATGATTCACCATTTGATAGACTTTCCATTCCATCATGACATAATGTATTTCGTATCCAGTAAGTCACTGTTTTCTGTTTATAGAGAGAGTCACTACAAACTGACAGTGCTCTTTAAACCATGAAGGAACTGTTTGTAGATTAGTTATTCCATACTCACTTTTCTTTCTAGGGATACTGAAATTATTTTGATTTTATTATTTCATTTTCGTTACCAAGCTTGAACTGTTTTCCGTTAATTATGTATTTAGTCCAGTCACTAAATACATTGGTGCATGCAATTTATATTGTAGTTCTGATTTTTTAATATATTATTTGGGTGCATAAGAGAAGTTCAGAACCAATTTCTTCATGCAAAATTTCCTTGTGCTAGATACAGGTGGCCCAGAAACCTCGTATTTTCGGCTCATTTTCCAGTTTTCAGCTATTTCTGCCAAATCTCGTAATCGGACAGAAAAATTTGCTCTCGCCTTTTTTCTAGATTATGAAATTTTGAATAAGATGAGATCATTCGGAACTCTCGATCTCCAATAAGTACTGAGTTATGATTTTTCAAAAAAATCAATGTGCGTAGAGCACAAAAATACGCCCAGAGGGATTTTGAATTATACATCTAAATGTTAACAATCGGAAGATATTGTTGTTCAAAAACTAAAATTTATCAAAATTGATTTTTCCTTCAAATTTCACTCATTTTTGAAAAATCATGACTCAGTACTCATTGGAGATAGAGAGTTCCGAATGATCTCATCTTATTCAAAATTTCATAATCTAGAAAAAAGGTGAGAGCAAATTTTTCTGTCCGATTACGAGATTTAGCAGAAATAACTGAAAACTGGGAAATGAGCCGAAAATACAAGGTTTTTGGGCCTTCCTGTATCTAGCACAAGGAAATTTTGCATGAAGAAATTTGTTCTGAACTTCTCTAATGTACCCAAATGATATATTAAAAAATCAGATCTTCAATATAAATTGCTAGCACACCCCCTTTTTTATGTCTATATTGACTGGACTAATTTTAATGTAAGCCGTTTTGGGTGTATCCAGTGGCTTAATTTTGTATATGCATTGTATTGTAAATATGTTTTGCGAATAAATATATATAAATATTATTCGAGCACAATGAAAGTATCAATTGCTCTTTATTTTATCAAGACACAACTAGTTTCAACTCTTCAATTTCATTTCATTCATTCCTGACTTCTAAATATTTATTGTTATTCATTACTATTATTTTTGGTTGCAGCTGTGATGTTTTGTACAGAATTAAATAACATTGCGCTTTGAGCAAGCAATAGACTGATAAGCAATCAAGTTGAACATCTGTCATTGGTCTAGACAAGCCACTCCCACAATTAGCAGATCACACAAGAGTAATGCTGTGACTTTTGTATGAAGCAGCTACAGTGGGAGTGGCTTACCTAGGCCAATGGTAGACGTTCAACTTGAACTACTTATCATATAGCTCGCTCAATAGTGCTACAGTTCAGTTTAGAAGAGACTGATAATGGTGTAACAACCGAAACCAATCACTCGATATCCTAATGGATTGGTTGTGACAACATAGTCAACATAGTCTTGTTGGTTGTATCAACATAGTCGATATTCAACATGGATATCTACCACATTTATACAAAATACTGAAACAATATCAATCATTCGAATAATAACAAGATTGGAAGAATACAGAATAGATAATAAAGAGATGAAAAATTGACAATGATTTATTCATGAACACGTTTCTTGGTACAATCCATCTATGATGACAAGGAAAAACATCGAAATATGAATCGTAGAGTCAAAAGTTCAGACATAAACCAACTTTCAAGCTCCATTTAAAAGTTGTCACTTTCAGAAAACATAATCAGTCACTCGCATTTTGACATTCCGTGTCTTTATCTCTCTCCTATTATGGAATTTTAATGTGATTTTAATGAGTTTCTTGCCGAATTCCACTCTCTGTCTATCGGTCTCACTCTGTCGCGCAATCTTTCTCTTTCTATCTTGTCATTCGTTTGATTCTCTTTCCCGAATATTCGTCAACACAGGTCTATTGTTCATAAGATTCCATTTGTACAACCAAGACTGTACAGTCAAAGTATGACAGAAAATTAATACCAGATTTATTGTACAGAACCTAATGTTATGGAAAAAAATTCAACACGATTCCACGTTTGACTGACAGGGAATTGATTGAAATTTTATTGTAATGTAACTTATTTTACAAGAATAAAAAAACACAAGACTGATTTATGTTAACTCAATATAGTTGATTGAAATTTTATTGAAACGTGACTCATTTTACAAAAAAAAATACACACAATACTGATTCAGGTCAACCAGATAGAAGAGGAGAATATAGCTTAGTAAAATAGTCTCAAATCTCGTAAAAATGTGTTAGAATATACGGTTGAAGAGCTGAATTCTTTCAAAGATTACATGATAGTAATTTTTTATTTTATGTACAAAAAAGACTACATAGTTCTAGTTTGACATTGAACTAAAGAATTTATCATGATCTACAAAAAAAAATTCTTGTCGGAGAAAAACGTGATGAAAATCACTATTGTTATCAACTCAGTACATTTGTCACCAAGATACCATACTAATGCAAAACGACTGAATTCAACAACCAACAGTAAAACTGAAATATTAAATCAATTAGATTCACAACTCAACAGTCATGTGCAGAATGTATTGTCACAATTCATAATTATGTAACATGAAATGGCTCATATAATTGAATGGAGCATGTACGGAACAAATAAGATATTGCTTACAGATTTTAATGGATAAGGGGAAACATTTTGCTCAAGTCTTGAACAAAAATTATGCTTAAGCTATTAATAGATTTGAAACATTTTTTGCAATTATTGAAAAAAATATAATGCATATCTCTATATATAAAAGCGAAATGGCACTCACTCACTGATTGACTGACTGACTGACTGATTCACTCACTCACTCACTCGCAGAACTAAAAATCTACCGGACCAAAAAAGTTCAAATTTGGTAGGTATGTTCAGTTGGCCCTTTAGAGGCGCACTAAGAAATCTTTTGGCGATATTTCAACTCTAAGGGTGGTTTTTAAGGGTTTAAAGTTCGTCTTTTAGCATGTATATTCTTCTTATTCCAATATCTTAAAATTATAATTGAAATGTGCATACCATATGTTAATATAGAACTAAAATCTAGAGAGAGTACCTCTTTAGAGAGAAACAGTTATTCTGGTAACTAAATAAAAAATTTGTCAGGTTGGCATTAAGTTGAGGTCTACATGCAGGCGAGCGAAGCGAGCCCGCTGATCTCATTTTTGGACGATCCAGTCGGGGGTCCAGGGGGAGACGGATATGGTGAGCGAAGCGAGCCTGACGGCTAGTAAATTATTTATTTATTTATTCATGGAGACAACAGGTAGAAAACCCATTTTGCCTCCTCCACACTTTACAATAATTTCCAACATAATACAATTTTCAATAAAAAGAAGATAGAAAATATGAGAAAATAATAAATTATAAAAATAGCTAATTATAAAATTAAGAGAATGAAATAAGACGAAAAATAGAAGAAATATACAGTCGTATATAGAATAATAAAAATACATTAACTGAATTCAATAAGAAAAAATGCACACATACCTCAGTAAACTATAATCATTACTAGTATATAGACAAGAGGGAAAAAAAGTGTCTGTTTAATGTACTACCACTAGCCTTTATGAGGATAATTGAATAGAAGAAATGCAAGCGCAAATCACGAAATGATGGACCACATACTACAAGACTAAATCATATGAAGTCCTTCGGAATTTGGAAGGAGAGAACCAGAAGATGTCCAAGTGCTCCAAATAAGTATTGAAAATTCTTTGAGCTCTACTTAAAGGAAAGTTATAATGTCTTACCGTTCTGGAGCGAGAAATATGAAATGAAAATCCAGAACGTCGAGCAATGGTATTTATATATATGTTAATAATTTTAGAAAGCAGGTAGGAAGAATCAATTTTATTATTTAACAGATTGTACAAAAAAACAAGTAATTTAACATCACGTCTTACTTTCAGTGATTTAATATTGAAACATACTTCTGAGGGAGTTGGTTGGGTAATCAAAGGGACAGAAAACCCTGAGCTTTTTATAATACATACATCTCAAAAATTTGTTTTGCAAGCGTTCTAGAATGTGAATCTGTTCATTATGATAAGGATTCCATACTTCGCATGCATACTCTAATAGACTCCTCACAATTGATTTGTATAAGAGTAGCAGAGGTACCACATCAGTGAAGGGCGAGCATGTCCTCAAAATGAAACCCATCTGTTGATTGGCTCTGTTAGCAATGTAATCAATATGTGAATTGAAAGAAAGGTCTGGGCTGAATACTACTCCAAGGTCCTTGAACGACTCCACCTTTTCCAATGGAATACCATTTATAAAGTATACACATGCATGAGTGGAGGACTGCCGAGTGAAACTCATGAATTTACATTTATTCACATTCATTTTTAGTCCATTTTCATCACACCATCTAGACAGACTATCAATATCCCTCTGCAAATCATAGCAATCTCTTTGATAATTGATTTCTTTATATAATTTTACATCATCTGCATACAGAAGACATGAAGATTCTCTGATGGTAGATGGTAGATCATTAATAAACAAAAGAAATAGAAATGGACCAAGGTTAGAGCCCTGAGGAACCCCTGATGTACACTCATCAGGGAATTTAAAGGTGCTTAAAGACGTATGCACCACCAACTCGCACATTTCGCTTTTCATCAGGTGATTAAACTGTATCTTACTTTTTCTGTACAAATACAGATATAATATGCTTAACATCAGCTGATGAAGACAGAAATGCGCGTATTCGTGACACATAAGTCTGTACGCACCTAAAGACATACAAAATGATGAGAATATAAACATAATGAAGCACTGATTTTCAATCAATTTCTGCTCTACCCAGCGAAAAATAATACAATTGGTCCTCATGGAAGTTTACACACATAGGCATCAAAATCTTACTACTTAAAATCATTCGTACATAAATAAAAATTAAAATCTGAGCCATATAATATAGCCGAAGCATGTCGTGACTAAATAATTTAAAAAGAGTACTTTTGATTTCAATTACTATCTATATTAAAAGGTAGCCCTAAAGAAAAAAGACAATCATTCGTGCATATGGAATTCTTTGCACACGTTCATTTTTGCAATGTCTGAACTATTATATGAACCAATAATATTACTTTTCATTGTGTCAACACTCATAAGAACCAATGAAATTCTTTTTCTGCCAATGCTTGAACATTCCTATATATTATGCCAATGGTATTCTTCACATACCAATGTATACATTCCTATAAGAGTCTCCGCTAAACTTTTACAGTCAATGTGTGAACACTCCTATACGAACCAATATTGTATTGTTTTTCTTCCATATGAGAAAACTTATTTATTTATCTATTTATTTTTTTCTAGATACAAACTTCCCATAGAATTAATGGTATTTTCTTCTTAGAGATGGAAATTACTGAGATATTGAAATAATTCAAATGCTAATGATTTGATTATTATTTTTCAATTTATTAGTGCATTTTCAAGTGTAATAATAATTTGTTTCATCTTTCTGATCAACCGAGATACAAAATTTTTAGTATAATGTATATTTGGACTGTGAATTTTTGTGATATTATAAAAGTGTTTTCATAACCTCATTTGGACTACATATTTTTATCAAAATTAGGGAAAGAACAGTTTTCGGTTTATCCTGTTGATTCTCTCCCAATCATTAATTTGATGTTGTGATTAAGGAATGTAATAAATGATTAAATGATTTTTAAATGAAAATCCAAATTAAATGCTGCAATTTTCACCCCGAAGACTTCTGCTACTCGAAATATTGACAACAGGGTAAACGGCTAGATGGAAATTCGATGAGCGCTACTATTCAAAAATTATTTGTTCCCGGGCTGACAAATAATTTTTGAATAGTAGCGCTCATCGAATTTCCATCTACTTGTTTACCCTGTTGTCAATATTTTTGCGGTAGCAGAAGACTTCGGGGTGAATTGCAGCATTTAATTTGTATTTTCGTTTAATCTTAACCTTATTCTTTTTGAAAATTTATTTGTAAAAATTTGGGAGAAGACAGTTTTGGGCTATGCCTGTTGTCTTCTCCCAATCATATTATATTTATTATAATCATGATCTGTAATGCCAATGGAATAAATTAATAAATAAAATAATAATAAGTATTTTCTTTTGCCAATATATGAACACTTCTTTAAGAACCAATCGAATACTTTCTCTGTAATTCATTAAAAATCAGGACTCCACTACATCATGACCTCTATCAACACACCATAGGGAGGGTCCTTAACCCCTAATCAACGTAGCGAGTGTGAAAATGAGAGAGTGAGGGTCCTTAACCCCTAGTGTAGTGAGAGTGAGAAGGTAGAAGAGAGTGGTGCTTGGCGAATCGATATTTCAGGGAATGGGACAAAGTAGTGGAGGTCATCCCATATGGTTGCTATGGCAACCATATCACGGCCAAGGTCGTTGCTCTGTGCAACCCAATTCACTTCAAACTGACATCATTGGTTGAACAAGAATGCATTGAAGTTATTGAATAAGAATGCTGACAGGAATTTCCGATTTATGAATATTGGGGTCCTAAGTCCCAATTTGGGGTTGAGATGGGTTCTGGAAGGGCAACATTACTTGACTAGAATTTTATATTTTTCGATTTGATTTTCTCTGTTTGTAAGGCTTATATATGTGTATGGTGCGAGCAGCAAAATACAAGGATACAATCATAATACATCTAACAAGAATAAAATCAGTAAGCTAAAACACATACTTTGTTCTACGTTTGGCAAACAATATTTCAAATTAATATTTATTTTACAATTTTGAGTTCTGAGTAGAAAGAATTTTGTTATTAATTCGGATCTTAATCTTTCTAAATTCAAAATTAATTGTTTCAAGTGTTTGTGTTTTGTTTCAATGTGAAGAACTGAAAAGATTAGTCGCACATAACCTTTATTTGGACAATTTATCTTATGAAATTGGAATGAAAAGAAGTTTTGGACTGTAGTCTGTTTCTTTGTCCTTACGTTGATCGTAAATTATGAATAAATAAATAGCCTATTATCGCGCCAGAGTATGGCATCTGTCAATTGTTGCAGCCCTCCATCGAATTGTATACACAGAACGCATTATGATTTTCATGAGCTGGGAGATACGTGAAGCCATTATATTGTAATGTTTCTTTGCACAGGGTTTCTTTGCAGGTGTAGATTCTTATATATATATTTTTTTTGTCTTGAAAGTGTTGTATATTTTTTTGAGAATCAATAAATTTGAATTTGAATTTGAAAAATGTTTAATGTCCATATTATTTTCATCTCCTTTCTCCCTTATCTATTTTTCCTGTAAAATGATACTGAAATATTAATATGTCATTATCATATTTGGGATATGATTATTCCATAGACTTAATAAACACGGTCTTGAATCTGTGTTGATAGTATTGGGCGTGTCAAGTCTCGGCCAATGACAGTCGAGCCAATCTTCGTTGGTCAACAGCGTTCAGCCAATCGTAGGGCTACACCCACACTATATTATTCTGCTGTTCATTGTTTAAGCTTGCAGTATACTGAAGAGATTGATAATGGAGTGAACACTGAATCTAGTATCTCAAATTGTTTTGATAAATTATTAGTTTTCATTCAAAATTTGAAAAATCTTTACCAATCAATTAAATCAATTTTGGAATAATTAACTGTTTCAATGGAAATCACAAGAAAAGGTCTATAAAATCACTAATTGAGATGATAAACAAGTTGATGATAATAATACTATCAACTCACCAAGAAAGTTTTATATTGTCACGTTCTATCCATGTTCCACATCATGTTATTTTATTTTCCTGTAAAAGAAAAAAGAAACTTTTTAGAAAATTAATCTAATTTACAGATAAGTTCGAACCAGATCCTCTATCAAAGAACCGTAGATATTAATAGTTATTTGTATATCTAGAGTGAAAAGTACGACTTTTTCTCCCTGTGGGAAAAAGTTTGAAGCCCGAGGCAAAGCCGAGGGCAACATTTTTCCTCCATCTACATATTTTTATAGAAACTGCAAATAAAATCATTTTAATAACTTACGTATTGGTGACAATGTTTCCTAACAACATAACCTAAAATCTAAAACCTAAAAACCGGTCCTATGATTGGCACTGCCGATTGCGCTATCTATCGGCTAAAGTTGTAACAATTATATCAGCTGAGCGGCTACCAAAAATGGCTGACTCCAGATAACGCGTTTCAGATTTGAATTACAAATCAAAAATATTTGTTGGCTGGTATTTTGAATAGAATAAAATATTTTAAAAATTGTATAAATTTTTATTGTCTACTAATATTAAGAATATAATATCATACAAACATATATTTCATGAGTTGATCAAATTTCTTGTTGTGGTATTGAATTCAGTTGACTCAATGACATACACCTCTATTACGCTCTCATCTGAGCTTAGACCTTCTAACCTATTATAATGTGAGTTTTTGAAATAGAGATGCTTCCCATGTTATTTAAATGGAGTCACTTTTCCTCCCTAGGGAGTTTTTCTGTTTTTTACTACCGAGAGCGAAAAAGTGACACTTTAGTATTATGTTTCAGGAAGTAAAGTAAGTACTTTAGGCAGTAGGTGGAGGAAAAATAGTTAATATATATTCCAAACAATTGCAACAAATCATGAAAATAGAACAATCGAGAAACCGAGCCTCAGGATAAGAATAGCAAAATTTAAAAAAAAATGAGATGATTATTAGTTATTACCTGCGCTAGCAGATTAGTATTTTGCAAATTTAAATTTGCCAACACTAGTCATGTACAATTTTATTTAGAATCGTAGATTTATTTTCAGTGTTTTCTATTACCTCCTATTCATTATCTATTGTATAATTATTTTCCTCTTTTTGAAGTCGTAAATTCTCTCTTTCATGTCTCTCATTTTCTCTTTTTCCGTTTCTGTTACTCGTTTTCTTTAAATGCTACACTCTGCATAGTTTGCCTCAACTCTGTTATTAACCGAGTTCATTTATTTTATCTCTGTTTATTCCCCTCAAATTTCTACATCAATAATTTCAACTCATCTCTTATTTCTTCTTTTTCCTTGTCCTTCTCTGTATCTGATTTTATCATGGTTTTCTCTTATAAAATTCCAATCTCTACCTTCCATTTTCCTATAACTCTCTGTCATTTCCTCCTCCTTCTCTACCTCCTCCACATGCTCACCTTTTCCAGTTTCTTTTCTATTTTTACTCCAAAACCAAAGTAAACAAACACATTGATTATTCACTGCAAAACTAAGTTTTCTCTATAGTTTCTTCACTTTAAAGTGTCAGCAGTCCTTGCATATAGCATCAAGCTTCCCATTCCACCAAACCTGCCAGCTACTATCCCAACATGGGATCCTATAGTGAGGTCCACGTTATAATGGCAGTGGAGAAAGATAGGAGAACAACGTTGCCGATCCTCAGTGTTGTCAATGCCTTCTACAGACGGTAGCTGATACAGGTTCATTGATGTAATATTCATTGTTCATTCTTGTTTGAAATAATCAATTACATTCTATTGAGCAAGAAATTACATTTCT
This sequence comes from Nilaparvata lugens, assembly GCF_014356525.2. NCBI lineage: Eukaryota > Metazoa > Arthropoda > Insecta > Hemiptera > Delphacidae > Nilaparvata > Nilaparvata lugens. Next base: position 14,704,107 of record NC_052515.1, read on the forward strand.
CAATAATTTGATGATGAATTTTCATTATTAAGATGAAATATTCTGTCAATTATTAATTCGACATTTTTAGAAGGCGATCTGGCAACACAGCAAAGCGAGGAAAGACAGCTTTGTTGAATGATAGACAAGGATAGAATTACCATCGCTAATCAAACACTGCCAATAAGGTACACGTTAAAATGGCAGTGGAGAAAGATAGGAGAACAACGTTGCCGATCCTCTGTCTTGTCAATGCCTTCTACAGACGGTAGCTGATACAGGTTCATTGATGTAATATTTATTGTTCATTCTTGTTTGAAATAATCAATTACATTCTATTAAGCAAGAATCAAATATTTTCCAATAATTTATTTCATAATTATAAGAAGAAATATTCTGTTAATTAATCTTTCTTCTTTAAAATAATTTTATTTTTCAATAACTTGATAATGAATTTTTATAATTTAGATGAAATATTTTGTTAATTAATTATTAATTCTACATTGATGAAAGACGATCTGGCAACAGAGAGAAGCGAGAAAAATTAATTATTAATTCTACATTGTTAAAAGTCGATCCGGCAAGAGAGCAAAGCGAGGAAGAGATAGCGCTATCAGCTTTGTTGAATGATAGACAAGGATAGCAATACCATCGCTAATCAAACACTGCCATTATAACGTGGACCTGACTATAGTAGGTGTTCAGCTCACCTCATAAAGAGGAGTTCCAACGATATACACCATCCCACTCACATTAAAAGCTTTCCTTTTTCCACTCTTTACATCCTCTATACAAGCAAATTTAATCGAATTAAATCTAAATTTAAATCGTGATCACACCTACTTCTGTTCAGAACTGGGACACAGATTGTCGTCGTATATTTTCAATACAACAACAACAACAACAACAACAACAAAAACAACAACAGCAACAACATGTATTCAACAAAAGTAGGTCTATAGGTCTATAGGTGGATTCACTTAGAAACTAACATCATTAGTTGAATGAGCAACCTTTGTATTATTTATATGGAACTGTAACAGTTTGGAGTAGATCTCAAAATTGGAAGATTCACTTCTATCTGTCATTATTGGTTAAATGCGGAACATTTGTGTTTTTAATACGAAATCCTGACAATTTAAACTGAATTACACTGTTGGGAGATTCACTTTAAAACTGACAGTTGAATGGGGAATCTTTGTATTATTTACATGGAACTGTAACAGTTTGGAGTTGATCTCAAAATTGGAAGATTCACTTCTATCTATCATTATTGTTTAAACGGGGAAACTTTTGTATTATTTATACAAAATCCTGACAATTTAAACTGAATTACACTATTTGAAAATCCACTTCAAACTGTCAGCATTGTTTGAATGCGAGGCATTGATGTTATTTATGAGAGTCACTGCCAGATTATAGTGGATCTAATTGTAGAAAATTGAAGCCTTTCAATATTATTGTGATGATAGGAAGTTGTGATAATGTCAAATTGAGATTAAACTTGCAGCTTTCTTATAGATTAACATCAAATCTTCCGATTCACTTAATGGTGACAGATTGAAATGAATCACGCTACAAAAAGGTTTAGATAGGAAGTAGACTGTTGATTAAATATATGGGACGTGCTTTATCACTGAAACCTGAGACACACCTTCGATTTATATTTTTTTTAGAGAAGTAATTGCAGGTTACGTAATGCTTTCAATAGTATGATGAATTTATTTTCAAGAAATAGTGACAGATTGTGAGGATCTCTGTCCTATTTTGAAGAAGTGGTATGTTCTACTTGTTGAAAGTAATTTAGAAGACATAAAATTTCAATAGTAAAATAGTTTCATTCAATTTAGAATTGCAGTTTAGTTTTAGAAGCTCCTGTATATCTGTTTATTCTTTGTGAAATACTTTATTACTGTTTAAAAAAACTAATATTCTTTTATTGGAGATTAGCAGGTAATCCGTGCTCCGAAAGGGTCCAATTAAAACTTGACAATCTGAAAACTTGACCTACTGAATTCTTGAAGAATTTTGAATAGGCCTATAACCATCCTCAGTTAAATGAAAATCTATATGCAAGATTTCAAGTTAATCAGTTCAGTAGTTCAGACTAACTTGATGATGCATCATTCATGAATTTTCTATAAGACGTGTATAAGACAATTGTTTCCTTCATTTTATTATAGATTTTCATGATTGTATATAGATGAATCATTGCTGTTTTGTTACAAGCAATGTGAATAATACATATTGATTTGATAAGATTTACAGAGCACAGTGTAATTGAATATTTTCAATACTTTAATGTATTACTTTCCTTGCCCTATTACCCAAAAGTGGTTTTTGGGTAATGGTATGTATGTATGTATGTATGTATGTATGTATGTATGTATGTATGTATGTATGTATGTATGTATGTATGTATGTATGTATGTGTGTGTGTGTGTGTGTGTGTGTGTGTGTGTGTGTGTGTGTGTGGTGGTGTGTGTGTGTGTGGTGTGTGTGTGTGTGTGTGTGTTGTGTGTGTGTGTGTGTGTGTGTTGTGTGTGTGTGTTAAAATGCTGTCAAAAACAGGGTTTTTGGCGATTTTCTCGAAAACGGCTCCACGATTTTGATTAAAGTTAAAATAGTCATTGATAAGCTCTATCAACTGCCACCAGGTCCCATATCTGTAAAAATTTCAGGAGCTCCGCCCCATCTATGCAAAGTTTGATTTTAGATTCTCAATTATCTGGCTTCAGATACAATTTAAACAAAAATTTTTGAGTGGAAAAGATTGAGCATAATGATCTCTACAATTAATGTTCAGTAACATTTTCACCTAAAATCAAAAATAAGCTTGAAATTCGAGAAAATGTGATTATCCAATTGCAAACTGTTGGCAACTGTTTATTCTATTAAATAATAATGATTCACTATGATGAGATAGCAGACCTCGTGTGTCTCTAGCGTTATTGCCCTGTCACCAGCTTGCTCAAATCTTTGAATAGTAGACTTGAGATACGCGGGAACACTAGCGTCAGGTGATCAATTTTCATAACGGCAAGGAAAGTTGTGTGAGTGCGCCACACCAGATTTTTTTTTCTTTGTGCTTTCGATCATGTATAAAATTCATAATTCAGAATAGAATGTCTATAAGATTAATAATTTATCAATTGAATAAGTTCAATTATTGAACTTTATAATCCACTTTTTCACTTTTACAATAGAGATTATGAAAATACTAGGCCAAGTAAGAGTTATTTATAATAGTTCAAGTTAAGATGGAAGCCTTGGAAAAATGTGTAAAATTACTGTGAAAAGTGAAGATTTCGAAAAAACTAGATTAATATAGACAAGAACGAATTTATTGATCTTTAAAACAAAACATAGCACAATTACAAGATGAAATTCTCGTTCGATTCTTGTATAAATACAAGTTCAATAATAACCTCCATTTGGAAAATCTTCCACTATGGAAGTTACTATGGACCTTTATAAGTTAAAGAAACTATAAATTAGATAAACTTGAAATTTATAAGTACACTATTAACTAGACCTGCAATAAAACAGTCCGCGGGTATTCCTGTGAACCTCGAGGACATTTATAAAAGATTTCAACACTAATTCATGACCTTACTTTATATAACATTCAAAGAAACAAATTTATAGCTGAATGAAACAATGCATATAATCATTCCATTATCAACAGAAAAACTTTGAAGGACGCTTGAAGCTAGGGGCAACTACAAAAATGCAAATCAGAATGTTGGAGCGCCACTTGGGGTGGAGAACTTTATTCAGACTTTTTTATGACACGAAACTTTCTTAACAGACATTCCTTCTTGTCACTCTTCTTATTTTAATTTCCTTCTTCTTCTTCTTCTTCCTCTCATCCTTCCAAAAAACTTCTTGCATCGCAAATTCTCATTCCATAGTGCTAGAAATATTGACTGTCTCCACCATTATTCAACTTTTCTAGATTTTCTTTATCCTCAGTGTTCTATCACATTTTCAACTTTTATGTTTTTCCCTTCCTTTTTCTTCTTTTCATGTACTCCTTCATCTCTACTTCTTGCTTCTTCTCCTCTTTGTTCTTTTTTCATTTTATTCTAGCAATCTCTCCTACTGCTCTTTTTGTATATAGTCAGATGAAAACGGTAGGGGCCACGAAATGTGTGCGCAGTGGCCAGCCAGCTAGATTGCGTCATCGCCACCAACCGACGTTTTCAACACCTATTGGCAATTTATGAAACTTATTTGTTGAAAACAGATGATTGGATATAAAATGACGTCAGCTACACCGGAAATTTGCACAAACATGCGAGTGACATCTACCGTCTTCTTCTACGTGTATAGTCCTAATATTTCTCCCTCTATTTTTATTCAATTTTGAATTAAAGGGTTCTAATCGTTGTCTATTTTCAATTTGTCAAATTCATTAAATCTTTTCAAGTTTGAATTAAAGGACTCTTGAGCTTCCTATCACAACCACAAATTAGGCTACTATTTATTAGAATATCAAGATACCAGTGTGATACCAGATATGAGTACTATTTACATTTATTTACCATCCTATAACTGTACTGATATAATGATAGATGTCATTACATCTATCACATAATGATATACTATATTCTTCATAAAAGTAGGTACTCTCATGTAGGTACTCAACATGAAATTAAACTCTTCCTTCTTTCTCTTCCAAACCTGAATCTTAACGATCCTTTCCTTCAGTTTTTTCACTATTCTTTTTCTAAAGTCTTCTTTATTCACGATTCTTCACATTAAGTTCCAATTCCCAGTGCATGTCAGACCTCACTCACCCCATGGCAAGGTCACACCCAGGGTTGAGGAGGTTGTGTGGTTCAAAGGAAAGGGTATGAGAAAGTACAAGTGGCCGATCGATGGGTTTCCTTCTCATACCCTCCTACTTCCTGTTTCTTTTTCTTCTACTTCTCATTCTTCTCGACCTTCTTCTTCTCACTGGTGTTCACTTTTTTCTTTACCTCATCATCTGCACACAAGTTCATAACGTTTAGTTCAGCTTTCCCTTGCCTTTCATCTTTTTCTTCCCAATATACTTGTTACCAACTTCGATTACAACATTTTCCTACATCTTCCTCCTTCTCATCTTCTCACCTCTAATTGACCGAGTGAAGTGAGGTCTAAGATTCAAGTCGACGGTTTTGCATATTTCTCTTTATGTTTATATTTTTGTTTAAATGTTCCGCATTTACAGCGAAACGCAGCAATAGATTTTTATGAAATTTTACAGATATGTTTTTTTTTTTAATTTTGCGTCGACGTATACATAAGGTTTTTTTTGAAATCTTGCATTTTAAGGAAAATGCAAAAGGAAAAGGAGTCTCCTTCGAACGCCAATATTACCTTAAAAATCTGACTTTCGAATTATTCATCATAAATCAGCTGTCGAGTGGATTATTAATTGCATGCAATGACGCAAAATTGTAACTTATCTCAATGTATTGCAAATCTCAATGTAACTTAGTAAAAAGTCAACTGTCGTGTGGACTATAAATTGCAAGCAATAAGGCATGCAATATTGATAACTCCAAGTAGCTTATTATTTCCTCCCGACTTTTCTCTGCTATCAACTTGGGATGTTGTTTACAACAAATTATTAGCATTGTAATGCTATCAATTATAATTAATATTAATAATTATTGTCGATACAACAACCCAAACAGCCATTAGTTGTTTACACACCTATATCTCGCCGACACGTCAGGACAGGACATGATTCACTCTGATGGACAGTATTAGAGGGGGCTATGGTTTCAACTGCGCGAGGTGGTTTACTGTTCACAGAACTACTAGTATTTTCCCCTATGCATGGTATTTTTCTTACTCGTTCTTGTTTTATAATTAATTTTTTTCGTCTTCATTTCTTGGTTACAAAGATCTTCTATTACCACTTTTTTCTGAACCACTTTCGTCCAGCTAATTTTCTACTTATACCTCCACTATTTTTTCCTCCTATCCCTTCTCCTTTTTCATGTTGTTCTAATTCCTACTTTTTTTACTCCACTTTCTTGTAGATACATCTTCCTCATCTATTTCAATATCCACGACGAACTGTTAGTAGGTTACTATTTTGTTGTCGAACTGTTGTAAGTTAATAATTCGTTTTGAACTATTTTGACGACACTAATTTAGACTAAGGCTAGCTACAGATACATAGATTTTTGTTCATACGATTTTTTCCGTCCTTACAAATTCTATTAGATTAAACAGATGATGTCAAACAGTTGATGTTTGTCAAGTTCTGTTTAATCTAATAGAATTTATAAGGATGGCTAAATATCGTACGAACAAAAATCGATGTGTGTGTGTGTGTGGTGTGTGTGTGTGTGTGTGTGTGTGTGTGTGTGTGTGTGTGTGTGTGTGTGTGTGTGTGTGTGTGTGTGCGTGCGGGGCTTAATTAGGCTGTCAAATAGTCTAATTAGACTGTAGTGTTGTCAAAATAGTTCAAAACTAAATACTTCTTCCATCAGCACTCGTTTGTCGATCTGCCTCCTCAAATTTTTTTCCACCTCTTCTACTCCAATCCTCTTCCACCTCTTCTACTCCAATCCTCTTCCACCTCTTCTACTCCAATCCTCTTCCACCTCTTCTACACCAATCCTCTTCCACCTCTTCTACTCCAATCCTCTACCACCTCTTCTACTCCAATCCTCTTCCACCTTTTCTACACCAATCCTTTTCCACCTCTTCTACTCCAATCCTCTTCCACCTTTTCTACACCAATCCTCTTCCACCTCTTCTACTCCAATCCTCTTCCACCTTTTCTACACCAATCCTCTTCCACCTCTTCTACTCCAATCCTCTTCCACCTCTTCTACTCCAATCCTCTTCCATCTCTTCTACTCCAATCCTCTTCCACCTCTTCTACTCCAATCCTCTTCCACCTCTTCTACTCCAATCCTCTTCCACCTCTTCTACTCCAATCCTCTTCCACCTCTTCTACTCCAATCCTCTTCTTCTCTTCCTCCAACAACTTCTACGGGAATCTGCAACTTGCGCCCAGCGGTCAGAATGTGTTTGGGTACTCACAGATTGAACGTAACAAAGTGAACGTCCGTGACGTCATCACGAGTGATGCCATTTCGCTCTCACTAACAGCCGACATTACGTTCCCCGACTGAAGGAGCGAGATTCAAATTTATTACAGTATCTTAAGGAAGCTTCAAGCAAAACACTACTGTATTATGACAACATATTAGCCAAGTTAATGAGATACATATTTATTCTATCCTATAATTACATTCTAATTGATATAGAAAGATTGGGCTGGAACCGTGATTGTACGAACAATCATTCATTAAGATACAGTCATCTTGAATGACTCAAATTGGTTCTAGCAGACACATCGTCTCAATCATTCATTGTAATGTTTTGACTTTTCATTTCTGGATTTTGTTTCAATGACAAAGACAATGTGGGTGATAGATAAAGATATATTTTTTGAATACTTAAAACCAAACACTAATAACTTTGAACCTCCATCACTCAGCGTAGCAAACATAATTATCAACACTGTTCATTTTCTCACTCATGGTGACAGCCTGAAAGAGTCAATATGTGCTAATTATCGAAAAGTTGATGGGGTGGTGTGGTTTTGTCAAACTGGGGGATTCCCGGACGTCAACCTTTTCAACATACTGTCAGAGCTGGAAATTCGATGTATTAATGATTTCAAAATTTGTCCCAAGTCGAGCTAAATCAATGGAACACTTTTGGAGTCGAATAGGAATGGAATGGTCGTTATAAAGCAGATGGTTGTTGGAAAGTTTATATACCGTTATCACTTCCAGAGACAGACAAATAATGTGACTGGCAGTGATGACGTCACGGCGTACACAGTGAACGTGTGTATCGGAGCCATGTATCACTCCCATTTGACCGCTGGGCGCTAGTTGTGTATGTCCACTTCTACACCCCATTCTTCCTATCCGTTTTCACATCTTTTTTTCTTCTTTTTCTTCATCTACACCCCTTTTCTTTTTCATCCTCCTTCTACTTCTCAAGAGACCTGTTGTTTCCTAAGGGTAAGGGTCGTCTTACCCCTTTCCATCGAGAAGGGCACGAGTAGAAACGGAAGGGCAAAGTAGGAGAAGAGGATGTACTTGAGATAACAGGCTGTCTGATGAAAGGGCGTAACTCAAGATAGGGCATGTTGGGTCTCATCCTCCTCCTCCTCCACCACAACCTCTTCCTCATCCACATGATTCTTCCTTCTCCTTTTACCCTCTTTCTCCTACTTCTCCTAGTATCGTCTGACGAGGTCTTCATACTATCTTGTAGTATAGCACTCGTGATAGGGAATTGCCAACCCTAATCCTACAACTCCCACAATTCCTCTTGCTACTTCTTCTTCTTCTTCTTCTTCTTCTTCTTCTTCTTCTTCTTCTTCTCCTCTCCCTCCTCCTCCTCTTCATCCTTACCTCTTCATCTCCTCCTCCACCTCCTCCTAATCTTCTTTTTCATCTCCTCCTTCACCTCCTCCTCTTCCTCTTCATCAACTCCTCCTCCTCCACATCATCATATTCTCCTTGTAGCTTCTGTCTTCTTCTCTAGCTCCTATCTCCCTTCCATGCTGTACTATGATAGCACACAACATGTGAGGTAGAATTGGTATCCCCAGGGCATTTCAAGCCCTTGGCAATATCCTTCGGGTAAAGTGATACGTAACTTACACGTATATTGCTAGCTATATATATACAGTAGTAGGTACAGTAATAGTTGATGCTATGAAGCTAGCAATATAGCAATAGCAAGGTAGCAATGGATATAGTAATGGATATTGCTATATAGCTTGCAATACAACGATACAAGATGCGGCGTCTTAGGAATTGCATAATATCAGATACATAAAAATTCCGGCAAGATTTTCTTACTTCATTTGAGGTGCCTACAGACTTGAACGCCACGAACACGAGCATTTCACTTTGCATCTGTACTCTCTATTCTGTACAAATACAGATATAATAAGCAAAGCATCAGCTGATGAGAAGTGAATTGCGCGTGTTTGTGGCGCTCAAGTCTGTACGCACCTTGAAAAACTGTAGCATGTCACTCAATTTTATGATAGTTCTTAATAGAACAGCGTGGTCACTGTCTTAGTATGACACAATATAACGGTGTTGTAACATAAAATCAGAATATGTGTATTTTCTACTAGAAATAATCTATTTACACAGAACCCACATTCTCTTTGCATCAGGTATCATCCACATTTGAAGATTGAGATTAGCACGTTGAAGTATAAGCTCAACTTTCAAATGAAAATGTGTGATTTTTTAAAATTGGAATAGAAATGTATTGCCATGAAAAAAAAACGTTCACAAATAATAAAACAAAGTTTCAAAATGTGTGAAATAAATTTGAAATTAAAGATGATGCATTGAGCTTCAAAGCCCTTCGTTTTGCGATGATAAAACATTATCAGTAGAAAAGATTACATTTATTGTTTTGTTTCTACTACATCATGGAAAAAGTTCTACAACATCTCTGAATACTCAGATGTTCAGCCTTCCATATTGTTATAGATATTTCTCCGGGATGAAAAAACAGAACTAATCAATTCAAATAGAGTACTCAGCGCAATATTATCCAAAAATTACTGAAATTTTCAATATCTCACGCAATGATTCCATTGACCTTTCAGTTGATAGATATTTTTCTAATCTGAAATCAATCAGAACTAATCAATGCAAGCATTAATAAAGTGAGGTCCACGTTATAATGGCAGTGGAGAAAGATAGGAGAACAACATTGCCGAACCTGTCTTGTCAATGCCTTCTATAGACGGTAGCTGATACAGGTTTATTAATGTAATATTAACTATTCATTCTCGTTTGAAATTATCAATTATAATATATTATTCTATTAAGCAATAACTTATAATTTCATAATGAATTTACATAATTAAGATGAAATATTTTGTTAATTGATTATTAATTCTACATTGTCAAAAGACGATCTGGCAACAGAGCAAAGCGAGAAAGAGATAGCGCTATCCGCTTTGATGAATGATAGACACGGATAGTAATACCATTGCCAATCAAACACTGTCATTATAACGTGGACCTCACTATGGTGTAATATTATCAAAAAATGACTCGAATCTATATATATATAAAAGCGAAATGGCACTCACTGACTGACTGACTGACTCACTCACTCACTCACTCACTCGCTCGCATAACTAAAAATCTACCGGACCAAAAACGTTCAAATTTGGTAGGTATGTTCAGTTGGCCCTTTAGAGGCGCACTAAGAAATCTTTTGGCAATATTTTAACTCTAAGGGTTGTTTTTAAGGGTTTAAAGTTCGTCTTTTAGCATGTATATTCTTCTTCTCCCAATCTCTTAATTATAATTGAAATTTCCATATCATATGTTACTATAGAACTATAATCTAGATAGAGTACCTCTTCGAAACAGTTGTTAACTGGCAACTAAATTAATAATTTTGTCAGGTTGGCAGTAAGTTGAGTTGACTTTGTTAGGTTGGCACCAAGTTGAAGATTTAAATGCATTTATCGCGGAAAAATTGATTGGGCACTGCTACTTCAATCCTGGGAATATTATATTACTAGCCGTCAGGCTCGCTTCGCTCGCCATATCCGTTTAGCCAGACGTTTAGTCTGGACCCCCGACTGGATTGTCCTAACATATGATAAAAATGCTCAAATGAAAAATGCAGGCGAGCGAAGCGAGCCTGCTGATCTCATTCTTGGACGATCCAGTCGGGGGTCTGGCTAGACGGATATGGCGAGCGAAGCGAGCCTGACGGCTAGTTTTAAATATAACACGCTGAGATTCCATCGATTTTAATTTAGCGTGTGTGTACTCAACTAACCTAACAGCTCAGCCTGCAACCACTGAGAGCAAATTATGAATTCAATAATACGAAGCATATCTGGGCCGAATTTGAATTGTAAATGTGCGCGAAAGCCAGTTTATTCAGTTGGCGCGGAACCGAATAATAATTATTCTCCGATCTGAACTTGACTTACAAATGGCACTCACAGTGCACCAAGGTACCTGGTACGCGAGAAGCATTCTAAACAGTAACAGCATTCTATAAACACAAAGATTCACTTTAAACTGTCAGCATTTTGACTTCAGATACTGTTTTTGGTGAGATTTAGTGGTATTTATCCATAGTAGCACTCTAGAATATTGTCTGAAAGTATCAAAAATTTATTAAGAAGTTACGAACATTGGTTTGTAACAGTAAATGTTACATTTTTCACTAACCTCCTACTTCCATACAAATTAAGGATAATTTAGAAAATAATATTATTATCAGACGAAATCCAAATTAAATGCTGTAATTTACCCCAAAGACTTCTGCTACTGCAAATATTGACAACAGGGTAAACAGCTAGATGGAACAGATGGAATTAAATAGAGAATGCATTTATTCAAATGCTAATTAATATATAATTATTATTTAACGAAAATCCCAAATAAATGCTGCAAATCACCCCGAAGACCTCTGCTACTGCAGACATTGACAACAGGGTTAACAGCTAGATGGAAATTCGATGAGAACTACTATCCAAAAATTAGTTGCCAGCCAGTTGCAGATGAGCGCTGCTATCCAGAGATTGTCAGTTTGGGGTAAGGGTAAGCATTCCTGACTAGCAATTTGACTAGCAAAATAAAATGAGCGCTGCTATTGCAATTAGGGAGGTACTGGGTTCGATTCCCGGGCTGGCAACTAATTTTTGGATAGTAGTTATCATCGAATTTCCATCTAGCTGTTTAACCCTGTTGTCAATGTCTGCAGTAGCAGAGGTCTTCGGGGTGATTTGCAGCATTTATTTGGGATTTTCGTTAAATAATAATTATAGCTAGATGGAAATTCGATGAGCGCTACTATTCAAAAATCATTTGTCAGCCAGGGAAATAATTCTCATGTTCCCAAATAGTTCCCAATGTTCTGGGAATTATTTCCCAGGCTGACAAATATTTGAATAGTAGCGCTCATCGAATTTCCATCTAGCTGTCTACCCTGTTGTCAATATTTGCAGTAGCAGAAGTCTTTGATTGATTGATTGATTGATTGATTGATTGATTGAGTACTTTATTTATGTAGATTACAATATATACTGGCTTATACACTTATATACAATAGCTTACAATACAGCAAAGTTATAGATGAATTTACATAATATAGACTAAGAAAATAACTATTGAACTGTATATGATATGAAAAAGCAATTTGTAATATAATAACTATAGATAATAATCATATTGTTATGCATCTACATAAATTGGCGGAGCTTTGGACATATCAATGTCCATTCTTTGGGAAGAATATTAAAAATATCATCCCCACTAACTCTCTACCAAAACGTTAATTTCGTTATTTAAACTAAGGATTTATTTATTAGTTTAAATAACGAAATTAACGTTTTGGTAGAGAGTTAGTGGGGAGGATATTTTTAATATTCTTCCCAAAGAATGGACATTGATATGTCCAGTCTTTGGGGAGAATTACAGCATTAAATTTGGATTTTCGTTTGGTAATGATATTATTAGTTCATTAGCATTTGAATAATTGCAATATCTCAGTTATTTCCATCTGTAATTTAGCAAATAGTATTTTTATTTTCAAAGGAACTTACTGTGTAGAAGTTTATCTCTTTACTTCACTGAGTTAGTGACAGTACATTATTTCAATTGAACTGTGTTTATTGTCGAAATAAAAAATGATTTGATTTGTTACACTGAAAATGACACCATAAATGTTGAAACGTGTTTGTAACTTTTCAATAAATTCGTGATATTTTTAGAAAATATTCCAGTGTTTTATTATGCCTCATTTGTTGAATGGGAATAGAATGAATTTAATCAGTTCTATAAACTTCAAAAAATAAATTCGTATGGCTTTTATTGGTGAGGAGTCCCTTGCGAGAAGGTCCCACCTTGCCTGAACATATTAATTTATTTAAGCCGTCAATGGGCCTCAAGAGTGTCATACTTCAACCGGGACTGAAAGTTTAACGTGTTCATGCGATAACAAGGGAGTGATGTGGCTAAGAAACTTTTATTCATATTCGGGTTCGAACCCGGGACTTCTTGGCTGCACTATAGCCACTACAACACGAAAATGAATTTTAAATTAAATTTACATTTGTAAATGAATTTACATTCATGAAAATGAATGTGAAGGAAGATGAAGAAAAAAGAAAAGGTGAGGGAAGAAGATCATGGATAAGATTAGGTTGAGAAGCAAAGTGAGGAAGAATTTAATATACGGAGTACAGTATTAATTCTCACACTAAAGATGACAACATAGGTGTTGGAACATGTTTGTAACTTTTTGATAGATTCGTGATATTTTTTTGTTATGATTTGTAAATGAATGAATAAATTATCATTGATGTCCAGTAAATTTTAATGATTGACCAGTTTCAGGAATCCCTTTCATTATCAAGTGGAAAAATATATTGGAGTGATTATTATTTAATTTGAAACAATTATAAAATTCAAAACAAAGCGCGATTATTCAACTCGAAAATTTCGTGTGAGGGGTCAAAAATTAGTGTCTTTGACCTCTCCTTAATTATGATTGGTCAACATTGAATAGTGATGCATTTACATTACATTTACTGGTAGTACATTAACATTTGCTACTCCTAAATTTTACACGGATGAGGAGAAGATACATTGGAATTGCAGATCGTGTGAATTGTACAATCAGCTAAATTTGATAATGAGAGAAACTACCCAGATCAGCAATTTAATTGGAAAAAGCTGATTGTAATTACTCAATTTTCAATTATGTGATACACAAATGTCATGATGCATTATAATTATTGAACGATAATATGAATTAAATGCTGTCAACAATTTAACAAATGAATTCACTCAAATCTTTTCATAATGATACATTGTTATTTTCGATTGTATGGGAGGAAGTTTTCAATTTTCGTTCCATTAGATTTCCCATATCTATTTGCACTTTATCTCACTTCTAGCATAGTTTTGTTATTGCACTCTTCCAATTAGTAGAGATTTGGGTGAAATATGTTTGTTTTCAATTAGTTCTCAAATATAAAAATTTAAAATTTTTAGTTTAGTCATTATCAGTTTTAAAGTGAAAATTCATATTGAGAAGTAAAATTATAACATTCATTTTTTTGAAACTTTTATCCATCAAAATTTGGGAGAGAGACAGTTTTGGGCTATGCCGGTTGCTTTCTCACATCATATTAGTCTAATAATGACTTGTGATTGAAACAAATTTGATTGTCAACAGATGGACTCGTTGAGATGAGAACTCTAGTCTAGGAAACTAATATAACTATGATGATTGACTAAGCAGTCAGTATCTTTCTATGTTTTAGTGTTTGTGAAATATATCCTTGCTGATTGAAATTGCACAGTTATTTTATTACAATACTTCATGTGTGATTGTAGTGTCAGTGTTACACTAGTTAGAGAAGAAGTATCTTTCTGTGTTGTATTGGTCAATATTTTTCTAGTAGTTGGGCGTGTCTTGTCTCGACCAATGATAGTAGAGCTGAATAGAGGATGAGCTCTACTGTCATTGGTCGATGCTAGACAGTCCTGAGTAGGCCTTCTGTCTATAGTGAGTTCCACGTTATAATGACAGTATTTGATCAACTTTGGTTCTGCTATCCTTGTCTATCATTCGACAAAGCCGGGGGTACTATCCTTTTCTAGGTCCACAACGATGCCAATTATGTTTTTAACAGTGTAGAAAATATAATTAATTAATGCAGAGAATCGGCATCTCCATTCTTCTATCTCTATCCACTGTTAGAAGAGTTTCTTTAATTTATTCCTCTCTTTCTTCTTTTCTACTTCTATCGAAATGATCTATGGATTTTGAACTGACGTTTCTTCCGTTTTCACTTTCCACTTTCCTCTTTCTTCTTATTGTATTCTTTTCACTGATTCAAATTAGAAAGAAATTTTAATTTTGTTTTCTTTCTTTCATTCGCTATTTGAAAGTTTTTTATTATTTTGTAAAATTAGTTTTTTTTATCTTATAATCTTTGTTGTACAGTGTTTTAGTTTTACTTGGAATTGTATAGGAGTGTTAAGTGTAAGAGAGGGCCGGCTGCGCCCTAACTTCGCCCTCCTAGGTTTTCAATAAATGCAATCAATCAATCAATCAATCACTGTCATTATAACGTGGACCTCACTATAGCGTCGACCAATTACACTAGAGCTCACTCAACCTTCATTGGTCAACAGCTAATGGCCAATCGTAGCGCTTCCCCTATACTTTCTACAGTATATTATGCTGATCATGTTCAAGCTTTCAGTTTTCTGGAGATCGATAATGGGGTAACAACCGAACCTAATATATGTATCTCAAAATGTTTTAATAAATTATTGGTTTTTACAATACCAAGTCTTTATCATTCAATTCATTAGAATATTTCTGATAAGCTGGTTTTGGTTGGAGAAATTTTATGTTAACTGAATAGACCAGCAGAATGCTGCACATGTTCAAGCTTTCAGTTCACTCAAGACATCAATCTCTAGATAATGGGGTAATGGGGTAACAGCCGAATCTATTGACTCAAATTTATTGTTTTAATTAATTTTGAGGTTTTTACAATATCAACTAGTTTTCATTCAAATTATTTTTGATAAACTGTTTTTTGTTACAGAAATTACACGTTAAATGAATAGAGCAGAAGAATAATGTCTAGTCTGAATGAAGCCATATGATTGGTCAGTAGCTAACCAATCAGCGTCTGCCATTGATTCAGTGGCATTGAAAAAATCTGCATCAGAGGAGACAAGGTCAAAATCTGCAGCAAATTTTAGGAGGGTTTCAGAAGGAAAGACTGTACCACAAATATGTTTTCGCAACTCGTTTTTAGAGCCGAAAATAGGTTGGTTAGTGCAAAAAGCAGTCACCTATATAGTAAGATTCACTCTAAATTATCAGCATTGGCATTCAGTATACGTTTATAGAACCAATGATTCTCATTCAAATAATGCTGACAGAATGAAGTGACTATCATCATAGGCCTACTAATAGGCACACATTAAACCAAGTTTACGAGCTAGCGCTTTTCTCAAACAACTAATTGCACACCTATCTCTCACATTCTCTCTCACTCTCACATTCTCTCTCATTTTCTCACATTCTCTTGCACACCTATCTCTCTCACTCTTACATTATCTCTCACTCTCTCACATTCTCTCTCTTTCTCTCACATTCTCTCTCTCTTTCTCTCACATTCTCTTGCACACCTATCTCTCACAT
Organism: Nilaparvata lugens; assembly: GCF_014356525.2. Classification (NCBI taxonomy): domain Eukaryota; kingdom Metazoa; phylum Arthropoda; class Insecta; order Hemiptera; family Delphacidae; genus Nilaparvata; species Nilaparvata lugens. The sequence continues at coordinate 14,720,355 of NC_052515.1, forward strand.
TCTCTCTCACTCTCTTACATTCTCTCTCATTTTCTCTCACTCTTTTACTTTCTCTCACTAAATTCATCCTCCGTTCTTGTCCTTCCTCTTCTGCTAATCTACTTGTCTGTTCCTCTTCCTCGTCTTCTACTTATTTCTTCTCTTATTTTTCTTCTTCTTCTTCATCTTATTCTCTCTATATTCTTCTTGCCTTTTTCTTAAGCTCCTCTTCATCTTTATCTTTCACTTTCCCTCCTCCTCCACCATTTCATCTGTCTTTTTTTCTCCTTCTCTACCACTAGTCTTCTACTTATTTTTCCTCTTCTTCTGCTTTCTTTTGTTATCTTTATATTCTTCCTTCCTCTTCCTTGAGCTCTTCTTCATCATCATCATCTTCCACTTTTCCCTCTTCTACCTTCTCCTTCTCCACCCTTCCTTTTTATATTACTCTAAGTATTATCTATCGAACGCTCAATTTCGCTTCTCTCTCACTCTCTCTCACTCTCTCTCTCTCTCTCTCTCTCTCTGAGTCGAGGAAGAGCCGCATGAGCGTAACATTAAACGGCCCACAAATTGCGCTCTGCTTATCACTCTGATGATATAAACACTGATAGTATACATGTGTGTCTACTATTGGATTATCTAGCAAAGTTGGGTAGTAAGAAGAAAGAAGAGACCATAGAGTTGGAAGAAATAGAGAAGCCGGGTTAGTTTAGTATAATATTACTTTCCGAATAGTTGTAAAGGTGATATTGTGATAAGTTATCCATACTGAATAAAAAGACTCAGGCCCGGTTGCACAAAAGCCGGTTAAATTTTAACCTTGATTAATTCCACGAGAACCAACCAGAGAAGGTCTTTTTGATTAGACGGCTTCTCTGATTGGTTCTCGTGCAATCAATCATATTAAAAATTTAACCGGCTTTAGTGCAACCGGCACTAAATATTGTCAGAGACAAGAAATATAGCTTATCCTATATATCCTTAAATATAGCTTATGCTTATCCTTTATCTATGATATTGTCCAACCACAGATTTATTGAAAATCGAGATACTGGTTTCGGTTTTAACACCATTATCAATCTCTGGTGGACTAAAACTACAAGTGAAGAGCAGTAGTAAAGTTCCAGAGCAGATAAAATTTATTGTAAAAAAAAATACACAAATAGTAGAAATAGTCAAGTTTTATAAATAGTTAATTTTATAGAATTAGTTTAAAAATTTGTAATTGAGTTTATCCTATACTATTAAACGAGCAATTTCTGTTTATATGTTTATATGTTTGTATTTCACCGGATCTCGAAAACGGCTTTAACGATTCTCACGAAATTCAGAACATAGTAGGTTTATAATATAAAGATTCGATTGCACTAGGTCTCATCCCTGGTAAAACTCGCTAAAGGACATTTAAAGGATAATTCATCTTCCTTGGAAGAACAGATTTCGTCGTCTGTCGATAACAGAAGATGCGTGTGTCTGTGTGGGAGATCAGCTTTGTAATCATTTAAACAGCTCACCGTATCTCGCGAGAAATATTATCTAAAAATTTTAATAGATTCTATCAAAATAATCTGATTTGTTGACATGACATGGTTTATCACTCTAAATTAGAGTATATCATAATATTCAAAGTTAATCATTATTTTACAGTTTTAAGTGATTAGTGAGTGTTATTTTGTTATTCAATTTGGTTTGTAAACAATCTAAATTAGAACTTTTCTGTTTTTAAATATTATGACTGAAAATTGGACCGGAATTCAAGTGTATGAAACATAACCTATTTTTTGGACCATTTATAGTGTATAAATCAAAATTCGGGGAAGAAACAGTTTTGGGCTGTGCCTGTTTGTCCTTCCCTAATCATTTTGAATAATTGTGCTCTGTTTATCAATAAATAAATAACGAGCGAAGCCCGGTGCCCCGATATTAATAGTTAAGTTGTTAATAAACAAATGTAGAAATAGTTAAGTAGGAATGCTCCTTAAAAAATATCTAGAAAGAAACGGTATGAATATTTTATAGTGGAGAAAGAAAGAAAGAAAGAATAGTACGGATATGGTAGGTAACAATAGATATATAGGCCTAAGTATATAATGAATAATGAAAGGAACTATGCAATTAGCATACATTTATATTATGGAAGCAGTAGGGTACCAACTTGCGTTGGAGCAACGCCCTTATACCCGCATAATACAAGCTGATAACCAGACTTCATTGATCTACAAAGGCCTACAGCTCTGAAGACCAGAAAAGCACCCATTTTTTATTATAGAGCACCTAACCGTCAAAATATTACAAGCTGTTTTGACTGGATAATTTGCCTGCAAAGAAAAGAGACATTCAAATATGTATATCATTGTCATCCAACCAAAAAAGCAAATTGAAGCACAAAGGAATACAATTTTATAAAAATTGTATACACATGAAATTCTAACCTTATCTTGGACGTTGTCACCTATAAATTTAGTAGAAATAATAGCATAAGGACTATCTTAATATTTTTTGTCATAGTCATTCAATTTCAGCTTTTTTACATCCATGAAATCAAGCCGGTAAACAGCTGATTGAAGAACAAATAAACATATGATTCTCATTACAGCATACTATACTGTAATAGAATCATATGTTTTCTGTACAGTCGAGTATGTTTCCTAGTTCCGAATTTTGAACAGCAAAACTGGTAAAAAAGCCGTCTTTTAGCGCTCCAGGTGGGAGTTTTGTCAACTACAATCAAGAAATTCCTGATTCGAAACTTGTAAACTAGGTTGTTTATAGAATGCATGTAGTAATGTCAGCACAAGCAGGTATTGTCTGTTGATTAAATTGTCTTTCATCTATGCTTCCGCTGATTAAACTAGATACCAAAATTAAATGTACCAAAAATGAGCTAACCTTATTGCACCAAAATTGAACAAACTGAATCACTTCATTGCTCAAATCATTCGAGCATTAACAATTTTATCATTGTCTGTTTCTCAATAAATTATTCTTTTCTATATTATTATGACAAAAAATAGTGTAAGTTACTTGGACGTGAATGTCTTTTGCAGTGCTCGATCAAAATTCTAGTCGACATCACTCTCGCCTGCAAAACGGCCCTTCCCGTCCTTGTGACTCAAGATACTATTATCTGCCAATGTTATTACATAAGTGTCATTTGCATTGTAAGTAAATAAATAAAATACCAGCAATGTTCGAATGATTTGAGCACTGAAGTGATTCAGTTTGTTCAATTTTGGTACAATAAGGTTCGCTCATTTTTGGTACATTTAATTTTGGTATCTAGTTTAATCAGCGGAAGCATAGATGAAAGACAATTTAAGACTTATGCCATATTTTCTCTTTGGCAGAAGATACTACAGTATGAAATTCAGGGGACCTTGAAACGTATAGACATTTATAAATTTGGGTACCTTAATTTTTTTGGAAAGCAATACTTTCCTTACCTATGGTAATAGGGCAAGGAAAGTAAAAACTCTACGATATTTTCTATTCAATCAATGTAATGTATTCAATTGACTAGAAAGCTTGGATCTGTCCACAAACATTCCTTCCTCTATTGCAATTCTCTCGTTAATTTCCATACTCTCTAGTACATAATTATACAATTGACAATGGTGTAACAATTTTGATAAATAAGTAATGCGAGGTTATGAGAAATATGGATATCTGACACGATACCCCGTTAATTGCTACATAAATATGTCATTAATTGAAAATAAATATGCAAAGATAGCTATAATGTTACAACGACTTTCCTGGTAATAGATGAAACTTTATACATTAATAGAAGGAAATAGTTCAATGAAAATGTTCACCCATTCATGGAATTTGGTATGTGAATTGGAATATGAATAGTTTTTACCTCGAAGTGTTATGATCTTATAGAAACTAATTGAAGAACTGATCAATTTATAGAATAAATAATTATTATCCAACGAAAATCCAAATCTAAATGCTGTAAACCACCCCGAAGACTAACAATAGAATTAATTATTACGTACCTTGTTGTAAGTCCCTTAATACACTTAGATCAAACCTTAACTGAAGGATAATCTTTTGCAATATCCTTTAAATACTACACTTATTCCAACTAGCTGGCTTCAAGTTCAATCTGAATAATTCACAATCTGAGTTCGAAGTTTAAACTGACATCACTCTAGCCCAACTATTAGTTTTACGTTTGTTCCTTGGTTCTCAAAACTGGACTTGAACTAATATTCCATTCCACTAATCTGGGCTTAACTAATGTTACTAACCTGGGCTAAAACTAATCGTAGCTCCCCACCAACTCTCTAATGGAGTGAGATGTGATTCACAACACTGCAGTACTATCTTATCTTACCACTCTATATTGCAGCACAGAAAGATAGAAAATATTTACTTCTAATTCTCTTCGATTCTAGAATAACAAATCACCAATCTTCCATGACTAGACGCATGTGTGCCTAGGATTACATTATGGAAGCTCGGATTTTGACCCAGATTAGTAAATAGATAAATAATTGAAAGTTTACTGAGCCTTGACTTATAATATTTGATAAATAAGATGAATCACAAACCGCACCGGAATATGATAATTATACTGTATTATTGACAATTCAAAATCTGAATATTATGTGTTTTGGCTGTACCGATCTTGTTGTTTGTTTTTATTTGCCCATAATATAAAACAGTCTTTCTATTATGAAATTGTGATTGGAAATTCAATTCAACAGATCCATGAATCATTGATCAATTTAAGAGCATTTCCATGATACTGTATCTTTTTGTGTACCGTAGTTGAGAAGTTGATATTGTTGTGGTAATTATTCATATTAAATTAACAATTGATTGAAAATCAAATCAAAATTTTATTCACAATTCAAACAGTTGAGGATCTTGCCAAACCCAAAGGTTTTTCGGCGGGTGCCCAGTTACAGGAAAAAAATGAGTTACAAAAGATAAATAAACTTAGACAAAAAAAATATTACACTTCAAAGATTTTAAGTAAAAAATGAAAGAAAACAAAATGCAAAAATAAAATAAGGAATATACATCAGATTTTGATACAGAATTACATCAGATTTTGTAATAAAAAATTTGACAATTTCTTAGTTTTTTATTCAATAATTCTGTATCCCTCTTAAATATCTGGCAGTTGGTAACTGGAAAACCTTACCTATACTGTGTTAGATAATGAAAGTTTGACAACATTCAGAGAATCTCTGGTAGGCTACTGATTTTCCAAAATTCATGTACAAAGCCTCAATTTAGCTACGAGTCAATACTTCACAACTCCATGAATTATTCAGATATCACTTTCAAATATCAACATTCTTTGTAGAATAAGATCATAATTTAATTTGTATATAGTAATTTAATTTGCATATTCAATTTGTATTTCTAAGATCATAATTTTGTTTTAATTTGCATTAAAACAATGCTTACAGTTGAAGTGAATGTCACTGAACAAAATCACAACGGTTTATGGAACGACTTTTTTCAGTTTAATATTTTTTTGAATTTGATAAGAACCGTTTTCCGTTTTTCAAGACACAACCAGAGTCGACAAAATTAATTATACCAATATCAAACAAAATACAATAATAAAATGGATGGAATTAATTTTATTTTTAATTAAAAATAAGTAATCAACATTAGTTACACTCTGAGAATTCTGACCGTCCAAATGATTATTTTTCAAGTGGATTTTTTTTAATCAGGCTTTTTGGGAGCATTTGACATTTTATCTATAAAGGATGTCCTGAGAACAACTTTCCCATCCTGTCTGATTAAATCTAGTCTAGGCTTTACTGAAATAGAGTCACAGTTAGTCACATTTCCCTACAGATTGCAGTTGGTCAGCTACTTCAAATCAACTTAAAATTAAAATGAAATATTCAGTTTTATACTGGACTAATTGATTCACTTTCAAGATATTTAGAATACAATACAATTAATTGTCACCTTACTGTACCACACAGTTTGGAATTTCTGGTAAAAATCAATAATTTGTAATTAAAATGAATCAAGTTTACGAATATTCGACTAATTATTGATTTACTTTTTAGATACTGTAGAGTATTATTTGCAACATTATCCCACAGTTTGGGAGTTGTCTGATAGAAATCATTTTGTAATCAAAAAGAATTGAGCTTCCAAATATTGTAAACATGTATTCGTTTTGGAAGTGTTTCATTTTTCAGTGCTAGATTTGGGTCTGGCTCATAGAGAAAACATAGGTTCACTATTCTTGAGCGGCCTTTAGACATGAAATATCATTGTACAATATAGTATCTGGTTGGTTATAACATCAGTACCTAGTAAACACGTTTTACGGCCGTAGTGTCTATAATGTGTTTATTACTTCGGTACTGTATATAATTTTATAATAATATATCAATGAATTGAGTTTACAAATATTGATCACATTTGCTTATAATAATTCTATCAATTCCTTTTCACCTTCAAATATAAGAAAATTTAGTTATAATTTGAAATATTCATAATTATTACTACTGATCTCTTACATCAAATGTGATCCTTCAACTCAACCAATAAACCATATTTCAACATGACGTCGATACTATAGCAGTTTATTTGTACATCCCTTACATAATAGATACGGTATTCATAATAGGGGATGATTATTGTATAAGTTGAATTGCATCAATACTAATCGGATAAGGGGAGGGATCGACAAATATTGACATGGGAGTGAGTGAGAAGGAGAATGCTAAAAACAGTGGGAGTGAGAGAGAAGGGGAATGCTAACAACAGTGGAAGGGAGTGAGAAGGAGAATGATAAGAACAGTGGAAGGGAGTGAGAAGGAGAATGATAAGAACAGTGGGAGTGAGTGAGACGGAGAATGCTAACAACAGTGGAAGGGAGTGAGAAGGAGAATGATAAGAACAGTGGGAGTGAGTGAGACGGAGAATGCTAACAACAGTGAAAGGGAGTGAGAAGGAGAATGATAAGAACAGTGGGAGTGAGTGAGACGGAGAATGCTAACAACAGTGGAAGGGTAGTGAGAAGGAGAATGATAAGAACAGTGGAAGGGAGTGAGAAGGAGAATGATAAGAACAGTGACAGAGGGAGAAAAGGAGAATGCTATGAACAGTGGGAGTTAGTGAGAAGAAGAATGCTAAGAACAGTGGGAGAGAGAGAAGGAGAAAGCTAAGAACAGAGGAAGGAAGTGAGAGGGGGAATGCTAAGAACAGAAGGAGAGAGAGAAGGAGAGAACAAAGCAACACTTGTAAAGCTTCTAAATACGTAAGTATAGAAGATAAGGATTTGAAGCTCGGTATGTTAAGTATATCAAGAAACCCTACACACGATTAGTAGGGCAAACTTTGATTTATTTCAGAAAAAGAAATCTACTTCCTGGCGCCTATTGCATGAGAAAATACAAACTAATTATATAGAAGTCATCTAGTTATTAGAATAGGAAGTTACTAAAATATTAATTTTTATTTTCTTATGCAACAGGGACCTGATGCAAGATATATAATTTCATTGATTATCTACAATATAAAAGGGAAGAATTGGCTTAACTACTGGACTAATTAACTTGAAATTTGGCATATATATTCTTAATTTACCGAGGATGGTTATAGGCCTATTTTAAACTCTTCAAGATTTCAGTAGGTCAAGTTTTTAATTAGAACCTTGCGGGCGGAGCACGGGTTACCTTCTACTATAGTAATGAATTTAATTAAACTAAATAGTACTGGAGAAAACTTCCTGATTTAAATCAACTTCCTGATATTAGATACCAATTTATTGTATTATTGATGTTAATAGTAGGTACTTAATAAATTTGAAAATATTATCAACCTATTCATCTACTCAGTTTTACAGACAAAAATCATACAATGACCGCGAGAAATCCCAAAATGAATCTTTGATGTTCCATTCCTGAATCTTCACAGATAATATATTGCTATCGATACAATATCAATATGAACACTTAGTGCCGGTTCCACAGAAGCCGGTCAAGTTTTTAATCGTGGTTAATTCCACAAGAACCAATCAGAGAAGCCGTCAGAGAACCAATCAGAGAGAAATTTAATTGGCTTTTGTGCAACCTGGCCTAACTGTGAGGTTGTATGTCTGCAATTGGTGCAAAATTCAAAATGGTGGACCAAGCCCTGCCCACTCTCATCAGCCATGTTGCGTTGTAATTGTAATTATTTTATGTCAAGTATTCAGGGCTTTTGATAACACTAAAGAGCCGTTCGCACAGTGACAGTTTGAAATAAATTTAATTTTAAACTGGATTAAATCCGTATGAAGACTATTTTGTTATAAAGGTTTCACTTTGAGTTTAAGCCAGCTTTTACAGCTAATAACTTTTGGTTGAGTTATTTTCGATCATTTTTGTTGAATTGAATAGCTTTCTCAAAAATTGATATTTTCAGAGAAAATCTTTTTTATTAGATCAACAATACCATGAAGAATATATCCTTAAAATATCATGGTTTTATCTTTCATCGAAATTGAAATGTTATGGCACAAGAATTTAAACTTTAGGCGCTCATATCTCAAAAAGTAATGATCGAAAAAAACGTTTTCCTGGGAAAACTTTTTAATTTGATAGCTTCATAGTATACAAATCGAAAAACTCTGAAAGATATCAACAGTAGAAAGTTAAATTTTAGCCTTTGCACAGCCTTAAATGGAGTTTAAGCTTTGACTGTGCAAATGGCCCGAAGTAGAAAAATCAATATTTTCGTTACTATTTCAAAAAGTTACGCAATCATTGCACACAAACGTAACTAATGGCAAGTTAACTGAATCAGTGCCGGTTGCACAAAAGCCGGTTGAATTTTAATCGTGGTTAATTTCACGAGAATCAATCAGAGAAGCCGTCTTTGCACGAAGCCGGTTAAATTTTAATCGTGGTAATTCCACGAGAACCAATCAGAGAAGCCGTCTTTGCAAAAAATACCTTTCCTGATTAATAATTATTAATAAACGAAAATCTAAATCAAATGCTGTAATTCAACCCGAAGACTTTTGCTACTGCAAATATAGACAACAGGATTAACAGCTAGATGGAAATTCGAAATTGTTTACCCTGTTGTCAATATTTGCAGTAGCAGAAGTCTTCGGGGTGAATTACAGCATTTAATTTGGATTTTCGTTTAATAATAATTATTAATTAATTAGCATTTGAATGATTGCAATATCTCAGTGATTTCCATCTTCTCTGATTGGTTCTCGTGGAATTAATCACGGTTAAAATTTAACCGGCTTTTGTGCAACCGGGCCTCAGTACTTTCCGATATAACAGATAATGAGCATTGAACTCAACAGAAAAACTATGGATAAAACAGTTTAACTTCTAACCGGATATTGCCAAGTGTTCTGTTCAAGTTCATCTCAATTGAACACTTCAATGCGACAATTTCTTTTCTTTTCCGCACCAGCTGTTATTTTTTCATCACTCCTTCACCTCCTCCTCAGTCACCTCATCCTCCTCATCCTCCTCCTCTGCCCTTCTCTCTCACTCCTCCCTGCTTCTCATCTAGAAGCAAACGACATAAGGGGAAGAAAAGCCATTCAATGTAACGGCACAATAGCTGTACTTGACTTCTTTTATAGAGACCAGTTTTTCCTATTTTGGCTATTTTTCTGTCTCTACTACTTACTACTACTTCTTCTTCTTCTGTCTTCTTCTACTACTACTTCTACTTCTTCATTTTCTTTCTTCTTCTTCATCTTCTTCAATTTCTTATTTTCCATCTCCTACCGCTCTTGGCATTTTCTTTCTCTACTACTCCTTCTTCTCCTTTCTCTTCTTTTTCTTCTTCTCCCGCTTCTTCTTCTTCTTCTTTTCATTCGTCTTCTTCTTCTTCTTCAACTTCTTATTTTTCATCTTCTTCCTCTTCAACTTCTTATTTTTCATCTCCTTGGCTATTTTCTATTCCTACTACTTCTCCTTCTTCTCTTTTCTCTTCTTCTACTTCCCCTTCTTCTTCTTCATCTTCTTCTTCAACTTCTTCTTCATCTCCTACTTCTATTCTAGACACTTCAGACAGCCCAAAACTGTTTCACCTCCGAATTTCGATTCATATACTAATCCCGAAATAATGTTGTTTTTCCACTTTATAAAATTTTTGTCCAATTCATTCAACAAACACTTACAAACAAGGAATTTTGAATTTAGAATTGAGCAATGTATGATCACTTTCTCGATTTTGGAATGAAAGTACCGTAAAACGGGGTTACTTAGGCCACTTTTAAAATTCAAACACCTGGTGAATCTACACCAATCAATTTACAGATTTGAAACTCAGTGCAAAACTTGGGTCTGTATCTTGACTCATTGTTTCATGTAAAAAAAAAATTATTTGAACAATTTTTCACCTGAAAAAATATAAAAAACATGGTGGTCTAAGTTTCCCCCTGGAATGGGGTAACAAAAACCAGGTATGTTAAATGAATGTTTGGCTCAAGTTGAATACTCCTGGGGTAACTAATTCCATACACTAGACTAAGAGAAACAATATTCATGTTTAAAAACTGAATTTAATGGAGAAAAATAATACAATTTTTATTTTTAAGATTAAATGAGTGAATGAATGAGATTTTGGCTCAAGTTTAACACTTCTGTAGCAACTAAATCCATACACTAGACTAAAAGAAACAAAATTCATGTTTTATATGAGAAAAATAATAGTTTGAAGAATTATTTACATTTTCTAGATTACCATAAATGATAATTTCAACTCATACAAAAAAGTGTGGCTTTTCTTGTGGCTTTTGTTACCCCGTAGACAGACCAGCTGAGAAAAGAGAAGCATCAGGAAAAAAATAACCTCAAAATTGGAGAACTAACTGATGCATCATCTAGACAGACAATTGGGGTTATGTTTCGAAATAGTTACTAAACTTGAAAGAGAACAGACTGGGATGGACAAATAAAGTTATGATGGGTATAAAATTTGGTACAAATTTCCTCCAAATAATAAAATTTTTTAATGCTTTACTTCAAATCTCAGTAATTTTTTTTTTGCATCAGCTTGAAGTTTGTACAATTTCCAACTCATAGATCTATAAACATCCAGGATTTCTGAAATCAGTGTTACCAACATGGGCTCTTGAAATTTACCTTGCAAAATGGCTTTTGTTACCCTGTAGGCTCAAGTAACCCCGTTTTACGGTACTTCATGGTTAAATTTCTCAAACACATTACAGAAACAGTCATTCTAATACTGAGGCCCGGTTGAACAAAAGCCGGTTAAATCTTAACCGTGATTAACTTTAAGAGAACCAATCAGAGAAGGCTTTTTTTTTAATTTTCTGATTGGTTCTCGTGGAATTAATCACGGTTAACCGGCTTTTGTGCAACTGGCACAAAGAGTAGTAATCACAACTAATTTAAATCATGAATACCTGATAGTTCACAACGGAAATAATGTCATTTAGAATAGTTTTACTTTCTGAAAATGTGATGGAATTTTACTATAACTATGTAGTCTACAACAAACAAGTAATAGAGGGACCTGCACGCAACATTCAAATAGGATGATATAATAATTGTTGGCATTGCATGCCTTTTGTGAAATTAGAACAACGGCAGAGTCGCAGTAATAACAATCAATGCCAGGAGGGAATCGAACCAAGGTCTTTCTAGTTAATATCTGTCTATAGCAAGATTCACGTCAGTGGAAATGATATCAAGGCATTTCTGCACCGACTTTTCTGTAGATATATCTCTGAAATAATGTGTACACATATGAGATCCAGAATAAATGTCGAAAAAACGTAGGATATGGATTTAATGTAGGTTAGTTAAGTTACAGGGAAATTAAAATCGATTTAATGGAGAAAAAACAGATTTCATCATTCATCATCATACCCTTTATAGAGTTAGACCCAGTTGCACAAAAGCCGGTTAAATTTTAACCGTGATCAATTCCACGAGAACCAACCAGAGAAGCCGTCTTATCAAAAAGGCCTTCTCTGATTGGTTCTCGAGAAATTAATCACGGTTAAAATTTAACCGGCTTTTGTGCAACCGGGCCTTAGAGGTTAATTTATTATGCTAAATTTGGTAGACAGTATATTTTAAGAATTCGATATCCTATTAAAATAGCTTATTTATGTGAAGTCCACTTTGTTTCTTCTAATTTATGTCCTTCTAGCAGTATATTTGTAATATTTAGAGACCAGTCGATCGCATCAAATCACCCGTCTACGTAGTTCTTAAGCTCAAGTTTTAAGATTTATGCATACCACCCCACACAGGCTAGGCCTCGGGGCGTTTCTTGTTTTATTCAATCTTATAAAAGAACATTATCATTGTGTTAAATCATTAAATTACTGTACATTTCTATGTTTCGATGATTAGATACAGATTTTCCTGTTATTGTACTGTTTTTTGGATGAATAAAACCTTTTTCATTTCATTTCAAATAGAGGATAGAAGAGGAAATAAGCAGAGAAAAACAGAAGAAGAACAAGTTTGTTAAAAGAAATTAACAGATGAATGAGGAAAAACAACTAAATTTCAGAAAAAATGAAAAGGAACTGCAAAAAGGAATTACAGGAAGACGAATACAGAATACAACCAGAAACAAATTGAAGAGGAAAGAGGTAAAACAAGATCCTCATCTTATCTGGGATGTTAGGTTCGAAGAACCAGGCGAGGTGATCGGTGAAAAAGAAAAAGACAAAAAAGATGCAGAAGAGAAAATTATAAGATTAAAGAAAATGCAACAAAAGGATGAATTGGAGAAGAAGTGAGTGAAAAACAAGGAGAAGAAAGTGGAAGTGAGAAGAAAAAGAGCCAGCAGAGTGGAAAATAAGAAGACAGTGAGAGAAGTAGAAGAAGAATGATACAAGAGAATGCAAGAGACTCATGTTTTATGCGTGTGATTTCTGTAGCCTATACTGTGTATTGCGCAATGCAGTTAGAAAATAACATTGAACCCCTTCCCCTCTCCGACTCTCTCACTTCCACTTCTTCTTCTTCTTCTTCTTCTTCTTCTTCTTCAACATCTCCTTCTTCTTCTTGCCCTCCTCCATCGTCTTCTCCTCCACCATCTTCTTCTTTTTCTCCTTCTTCCTTATCTTCTTCCTCTCTACACCCACATAACATTATTTCAATAGTTTGTCTGATTATCTTTCTCAACTATTTCCTCTCTTTATCTATTCAAACACTTGCAAACCATGCAAATATTCTTAGTCTATTCTTTTTCAACAGAGCATATTCTTCCTCTTCTATTTCTTTTTCCTCTTCTTCTTCCTCCACTACTTCTTCTTCTTCTCCTTCTTCCTCTTTTCCTCCATCTCCTTCTTCTCCATCTCATTCTTCTTCCTTTTCTCCATCTTCTTCTTCATCATCCTCTTTACACCCACACAACTTTAGTTCAATAGTTTGTCTAATAATTATTTCTTTCAACAACTCTTCCTCTCTATCCAACAATTTTCTCTCTTTCTCCATCAATTCAAAACACTTCTTTCTTTCTCCCTATTCAAAACACTTTCAAACCATGCAAACATTCTTTGTCTGTTCTCTTTCAACAGAGAGCAAGTCGTACACAAACACTGTGTGTACAAAACATTACTAGTGTTGTGTTCCCATGTTGCTCATTGTTTTTCACAGCTTTTTCTATGCTGGGAACCCAAAGCTGGGAAATGCACATATCTGTTATATCATAGTTTGTCTATAGTAACATCTAGTATATTCAGTATACATAATAAAAATATAGTAATAAAACACTACTTGTCTAGTAATCACTCACATCTACTGTGCAATACCTACTGCATATACTGTCAGTATTTGTTGAATGTCATTAGAGTTATTTACTACAAATAATGACAGTTCTAAGTGAATCTTTCAATATAGTTTTGTAAAAATCATAACATCTACTGTGCAATTCCTACAGTATATATTGTCAGCACATTGGTTGAATGGTACGCATTAGTATCATTCAGAAGGTATACTGACAGTTTAAAGTGAATCTTGAAGTGTTGTAAAAATCATCAATCATCATATTTCCCATCCTTGTCTTGTCTAACAGACATGATGTTAATTAATTTTGTTGTATTTACTCAGCTATTTGTAGTGAGTAGACTTAACAATAGTTGCTGAGAAATGGGTCAAGTAGATTTGATTGAAGCCTAGTTGTATTGTTTTTAAACGTTCAAGAAGTAAGTGAAGATGTCGGAATTATTATTAGGCTCCAATTTTTCAATATTACATCATTATTTACTAGATTATAAAGTTTTTTTTAGAAATTTCTAGTGCTTGTTAAGAGTTGGAATTTTAGGCTCCATTTTTTCAAGATTACATCGTTATTTACTAGACTATTATTATGTTTTAGAAGATATGTCAAGTGTTTAGTGGCAGTAATTTTGTTATAAATTTGGTCTAATTTGTACAATTAATGGACCAAATTCTACGTGAATTTAGTTTTCAACCTGAATTACAAATCGTTTAGGGTTTGCAACTAATTTTTCCTTCCATTATATTTATTTTATTCATTTACTATGTACAATTAAAAAAAAAACAGTACAATATCAATCAGTGTACATTCCACGCAGGTAGATAACAAATCTCAAATGCATTTAATCATAAACAACATTGATTAAAACAAGGAAATCTAATTGAACACTACAGTTATGAAGCTGATAGTCAAGACACTACTTTCTATTGAAAAAAACGATAAACATCTTCCAATGTAATGCTTTTTTCATGACTGCTCACAAACAATACATCCGCAATTCCACTAGTTTCACTTCAAGCTGTCAGCATTTCTTATGGAATAACATTAATGCTTCCCATTCAAACAATGCTGACAGACTAAAGTGAATCTGAATACTATGAGATTCACTTTAAACTGTCAGCATTCCATGTATATAACACCAATGCTTCCTATTCAGCCAATGCTGACAGACTGGTGTGAGTCTCACTTGATAGATCACTACTAGTTCAGGAGAAATTTATATGCAACAGTAATTGAACGGCATAATGCATAATACAAATGCATAATAATGCAACGGTGCATCCCAGTTATGCAACTCGACTTGTGACTGGTTTCCTGATGATTGACATCAACTAACTAGAACAGATAGTTGGATAAGTTATAGGTAAGTTATAGATAAGTTACCTTGTCAGGTGTGATAGGTCGTGCATTGTATTGGGGAAGCGACGGTGCATCAATAATATTGTGAGATCTGCTGGAATGCAAAATAGGTATGGTAGAGAGAGAGCGAAAGAAGGTGAGTGAGAGAGAAAGGCAGAGGGAGAGAGAGATAGGGTGAGTGTGGAAGAGAGAGTGAGAGAGATATTGTGAGTGTGGAAGAGAGAGTGTGAGAGAGAGCCAGAGAGATTACTGATAAAGGGTAAGTGAGAGTCGAGAAAGAAGAAAGATATGGAAACTGTAGATTAAATTTATTCATTTTTATGGATTACAATATAGGCTATACCTAATGCTATCAATATTATCTGATGTGATTTTGTACATGACATAAATGAAATGAAATGCTGCATTATACCCTTATTTGTAATAGCTAACAATATAGCCAACAATTTACTGAATTTTACAAAGTATGAACTGAAGAAGAATATTGAATGATATGAAGACGAGATGCAATTTGAATTACAATGGAAATATTATGTTGTATTTTCATATCCTATTATATTGAGCGAGCAATTTCTGCAAATCTGTATATATTTTCATATTTGCTGGTTATTCATATTTATATCTGGTTATTTATGTTTAAACGGATCTCGAAAACGTCTCTAAGGTTTTTCACGAAATTTGGAACATAGTAGGTTTATGATATAAACTAGGACTGCACTAGGTCTCATTCTTTGGAAAACTCGCTGAACGACATTAAAAGGTTAATTCATCCTTGGAAACACATGATAATTTCGTCGTCTCTCGATAACAGAAGATGTGTGTGGGAGAGAGACAGAATTATTTCCAGCTGTGTAATGATAATCAATCAGTGAAAGATTTTATCTAGCTAGACAATTTAATCGATTTGATCAACATAATCTGATTTAATGACATGACATGATAATCCTCCTAAACTAGAGTATATCATAATTTTCAAAGTTGATCATTATTTGACAATTTCAAGTGATTAGTTATTTTGTTATTCAATTTGGTTTGTATATAATCTAAATTATAATTTTTTTGATTTCAAATGTTTGAACAGAAAAATGAACCTGAATTCAAGTGTATGGAACATAACCTACTTTCTGGACTATTTATATTGTATAAATCAAAATTCGGGAAAGAAACAGTTTTGGGCTGTGCCTGTTAGTACTTTCCCAATCATTTTAAAGAATTGTGTTCGGTTTATCAAAAGTCAATAAATAAATAACGAGCGAAGCTCAGTGCCATGATATTAAATACATAATATACGTATGACTTTTATTGGAGGAGAGTCCCTGACGGAAGTCAGGGACTCTCCTCCAATAAATTTTATTATTTGATAAAATGACAAAGAGAAAATTGAGAGAAAGAGAGAGATTGAAAAAAGCCAGTAAGAATTACTGAGAGACAGATAAAGAGAAGAATTAAATTGATAAGAGAGAGAAAGTGAGAGAAGAGAGATGAACAAATATGGATAGAAACACAAAAAGAAAGAGAAAAATAGTATGTACAGTGTAAAAGAGAAGAAGACATGAGTGAGAGAGAGAGAAATTTCTTGGAGAATCATTACGTTCTGGTTAGTGCGCAAACTCCAACTGAACTATTGTTCATGTGCATGTTGACTATATACATCTATAGCAAGCAATTGGCTATAATGCTAGGTGAAAGGACTATGTCCCTGACATTATAATATTACGGCTGTTGGCTCAGAAGTTTCTTATTCCTAATCGTTGTTCAATTGCTGAAACTGTTTGGTACAGTAGTTTCATGCATTTTCGTTGTTGAATGACCCACCATATCCCAAACTCTCACTTATTTCTAAGGGTGGTCACTAACGGCAAGACAAGAGTGTGTTGAACATGTGTGTGCACACGTGCTTGTCATGCATGGGGTGTCATCAGCGAGAAGCTTCGAACAAAAAACAACTGTTTGATAGCAACTTCTAACATGAAAAAATCTGGTGTGGCGCACTCACACAACTTTCCTTGCCATTATGAAAATTGATCACCTGACGCTAGTGTTCACGCACATCTCAAATTTACTATTCAAAGATCTGAGCCAGCTGGTGACAGGACAATGACGCTGGAGACACACGAGGTCTGCTATCTCTTCATCGTGAATGAATTAATAGAGTCAACAGTTGCCAACAGTTTGCAATTGAATAATAACATTTTATCGAATTTCAAGCTTATTTTCAATTTTAGGTGAAAATGTTACTGAACATTAATTGTAGAGATTTTCATGCTAAATTTTATCCACTTAAAATTTTCTGTTTAGATTTTATTTGAAGCCTGATAATTGGGAATCTAAAATCAAACTTTCCATAGATGGAGCGGAGCTCCTGAAATTTTTACAGATATGGGACTTAAGGCAGTTCATAGGGCTTATCAATGACTATTTTAGGTATGAATTTGATCAAAATCGTTGGAGCCGTTTTCGATAAAATCGCGAAAATCTCTGTTTTTGACAACATTTTCGTCATTTTAGCCGCTTACTTGAATTGCATTTGATCGAAATTGTTCGTGTCGGATCCTTATAGTGTAAGGACCTTAAGTTCCAATTTCGAGTCATTCAATCATGGGAGATGAGATATCGTGTACACACACACACATACAGACCAATACCCAAAAACCACTTTTTTGGACTCAGGGGACCTTGAAACGTATAAAAATTTGGAAATTGGGGTAGCTTAATTTTTTTGGAAAGCAATACTTTCCTTACTATGGTAATAGGGCAAGGAAAGTAATAAACAACCAATAACAATAGATGAACCACTAGAAAATTACAAATTATAACGATACAAATATAAAGTAACCTCAAATATAGCAGCAAAGAGGAGAATTAACTTATAAACAACAAAAAAATCCAAGATATTAAAACCTAATCTCATTGGTCGTTTGTTGGCCTATCAACGTCGACTGAAACAAGACACGCCCACATTGGGCGGGGCTTCTACACTATTGGCACGAGACACCTTTAATTAAACGTTAGTAAGTAATATCGGGACAACGAGCTTGGCTCGTTATTTATTAATTTATTGATAAGCAACACAATTCTTTAGAATGATTGGGGAAGGACTAACAGGCACAGCCCAAAACTGCATCTTCCCCGAGTTTTTATTTATAAACTATAAATAGTCCAAAAAGTAGGTTATGTTCCATACACTTGAATTCAGGTACAATTATAAGCCCAAACATTTGAAAACAGAAAATTTCTTATTTAGATTGTTTACAAACCAAATTGAATAATATACTAATAAATGCAATACTATACTATTGAATTATAATAGATTATTTTTATATTAAAGTTATTGTATAAATGAATAACAAAATAACACTCACTAATCACTCAAAAATGTAAAATAATGATTAACTTTGAAAATTATGATATACTCTAATTCAGAATAATATACTATGTCATTTCAACAAATCAGTTTATTTTGATCAAGTCGATTAAAATTTCTATATAATATTTCTCGTGAGATAAGCTGATTGATTACACAGCTGAACATAATTCTGTCTCTTTCCCACTCAGGCACACGCATCTTCTGTTATCGACAAACGACGAAATTATCATCTGTTTTTCCAAGGATGAATAAATATTATCCATTTCATGTCCTTCAGCGAGTTTTAACAGGGATGAGACATAGAGAAATCGAATATTTATATTATAAACCTACTATGTTCCAAATTTCGTAAGAGCCGTTTTCGATATCAGGTGAAAAACAAACATATAAATGATATAACCATATAAACAGAAATTGCTCGTTTAATAGTATAGGAATAGGATAGAGTATGAATTGAAAATCAATCTCTCACTTTTCATCACACTCTATCCTTCTCTCTCAGAAACCACCACTTTCATTTTCAATAACAGTCCCATCGACAACAAAATTTTCACCAAGTTACGAAACTGAAAGAGTTACCCAATACAATACAAGAAAGCGGTTCCTAAAACTCATCCGAATTTTGCCACCGCGTTTCCTGGTCTCCCGTTTCAGTATTATTTATTGTGATAAAGTGAAAATGACATTTTAATCGGCCGATAAAAAAATCGCCGCGCAGATTGACACCAGGAAAGTAGAAAATGCCATAAAAATGAATAATAACAATAAAAGGCGGGCTTTCACTTTGCATGACCTTACAATGGCTCGGCCTGTTTTTCAGCTTTTTCGCGTTAAAACTGTAAAACTTTAGAACTGTGAAACTGTAAAACGCGTCAGACTGTGAAGTCAAAAATATAAAAGGTGCACTTTCGCTGGATGTGATGGTCACTGCTCTGACCCTTGTAACCTCTAGCTGGCTTTCAGACAGGAGATGTGTGTATTTCAAGTTGGAGGCGCCATCAGTTGAAAGTTGAAGGATTCTGTTGTGAGATTTAACCGAAATTTCCCTTGTATTCTCACTAATTCTGAGCTGAAATCGACTAGTTTACGAATTTCTTAAATATTTTTTCAAGGATATGATACCCACATGAGCTGTAAAGTGAGGTCCAGTATTTTATTAACATTGGTGCTGCTATCCTTGTATTATCATCTGACACAGTAGATAGAGCTATCCTTCTCTAGAATACTGTACAACACAAACGGCTTAAGGTTATTCATATTACAGCTTTAAAAATCTGGTGTGGCGCACTCACACAACTTTCCTTGCCGTTATGAAAATTGATCACCTGACGCTAGTGTTCCCGCGCATCTCAAGTCTACTATTCAAAGTTTTGAGCCAGCTGGTGACAGGGCAATAACACTGGAGACACACATGAGGTCTGCTATCTCTTCATAGTGAATGATTTAATAGAATCAACAATAATTTGCGATTGAATAGTCACATTTTCTCGAATTTAAAGCTTATTTTCAATTTTAGGTGAAAATGTTACTGAACATTAATTGTAGAGATTTTCATGCTCAATCTACTCCACTTGATTCAATTTTTTTTGTTTCAATTGTATCAGAAGCCTGATAATTGGGAATCTATCTGCATTGATGGGGCGCAGCTCCTGAAATTTTTACAGATATGGGACTTGTGGCAGTTGATAGAGCTTATCAATGACTATTTTAGGTATGAATTTGATCAAAATCGTTGGAGCCGTTTCCGAGAAAATCACGAAAAACCCTGTTTTCGACAACATTTTCGCCATTTTAGCCGCCATCTTGAATTGCATTTGATCGAAATTGTTCGTGTCGGATCCTTATAGTGAAAGGACCTTAAGTTCCAAATTTCAAGTCATTCCGTTAATTGGGAGATGAGATATCGTGTACACAGACGCACATACACTCATACACACACACACACACCACACACACACACACACACACACACACAACACACACACACACACACACACACACACACACACACACACACACACACACAGACCAATACCCAAAAACCAGTTTTTTGGACTCAGGGGACCTTGAAACGTATAGAAATTTAGAAATTGGGGTACCTTAATGTTTTTCGGAAAGCAATACTTTCCTTACCTATAGTAATAGGGCAAGGAAAGTAACAAGTATATTTAATACATATGTGTTTATTTAATACATTTATTTGCACGCAGAGAGCATAGCTTGGTTAAAATAGGACTCACTCCACTAACCTTCCTTACATAGTCTTCAAATCAAACTACTTAAAATCCATATCAGGAGTCGAAATATCAGCCTTCCTAAATTAGGATTGTATATTAGCTGTGCAGAAAACCAGGAAATAATCATTCAAATTATTGAATACATGTCTTTAGTGATATTGATTTCTGTAGTCCATGTTATAATGGCAGTGGAGAAAGATAGGAGAACAACGTTGCCGATCCTTGTCTTGTCAATGCCTTCTATAGACGGTAGCTGATACAGGTTTATTGATGTTATATTAACTGATCATTCTGGATTAAAATAATCACTACAGTGAGGTCCACGTTATAATGGCAGTGGAGAAAGATAGGAGAACAACGTTGCCGATCCTCTGTCTAGTCAATTCTTTCTATAGACGGTAGCTGATACAGGTTCATTTTTGTAATATTAATTGTTCATTCTCGTTTAAGAAAATTAATTATATTTTATTAACCAGGAAATTATATTTCTCAATAATTTCATAATTAAGATGGAAATATTTTGTTAATAAATTATTAATTCTACATTGTTAAGAGACGACCTGGCAACAGAGCAAAGCGAGAAATAGATAGCGCTATCCGCTTTGTTGAATGACTGACAAGGATAGCAATACCATTGCTAATTAAACACGTGGACCTCACTATAGCTCTGCAACCTTGCCAGATCCTTTTTTAATAGTGTATAAATATTATTATTCAACAATATATTCAATTCCAATTATGAGAATGTATTATTTTATCTTTGAAATACACACTTTCTTGACAAATAGAATATAATTGATTATTTTGAACAATAATGAACAGTTAATATTACATTAGATTTACCGGTATCAGTTATCCCGTATAGAAGGCAATGGCAAGTAGGAGAATCGGCACCGCTGTTCTCCTATCTCTCTCCACTGCCATTATAACGTGGACCTCACTATACCAACAGGTTCAGCAATGGAACAGCGATTAGAAATAAAATATAATTGATTATCTTAAACAAGAATGAACAATTAATCTAACATCAGATATACCGGTGTCAAATATCCTCTGCGGAAGGCAGTAGCAAGGCAGAGAATCAGCAACGCTGTTTTCCTATCTCTCTCCACTGCCATTATAACGTGGACCTCACTATATCAACAGGTTCAGCAATGGAAAAACGATTAGAACTAAAATAATTGATTATTTTAAACAAGAATGAACAATTAATCTAATATCATATATACCGGTGTCAAATATCCTCTACATAATTCAGTGGCAAGGCGGAAAATCGGCAACGTTGTTCTCGTATCTTTCTCCAGTGTCATTATAACGTGGACCTCACTATACCAACAGCTTCAGTAATGGAACAACGAAAATATAATTGATCATTTTAAACACGAATGAACAGTTAATATTACATCAGATATGCCGGTATCAACAGACCTCTATAGAAGTGGCAATGGCAAGGCAGAAAATCGGTTCTCCATCTTTCTCCAGTGCCATTATAGCGTGAACCTCACTGTGGAAGCCTCTATATCCGGATACCCGGTTGATTGAAGCAGTCAGCGGCTTGGACTTGAATAATTTTGTATTTCCGTACTGTGACTTTGAGGTACTGTGACTGTGATACTGTGACGTACTGTGACAGACCGGTTACTGCCCTGTGACTGCCCTGTCAAGAGGAAAGGTCATCCGGTGACATTGCTTGCTATAGTGAGGTCCACGTTATAATGGCAGTGTTTGATTAGCAATGGTATCCTTGTCTATCATTCAACAAAGCGGATAGCGCTATCTCTTTCTCGCTTCGCTCTGTTGCCAGATCGTCTTTTAACAATGTAGAATTAATGATATTAATTAACAAAATATTTCATCTCAATTATGAAAATATTGAAAAATATAATTTCTTGCTTAATAAAATACGAGTTGATTATTATAAACGAGAATGAACAGTTAATTTTACATCAATAAACCTGTTTCAGCTACCGTCTATATAAGGCATTGACAAGACAGAGGATCGGCAACGTTGTTCTGCTATCTTTCTCCACTGCCGTTGGAGCGTGGACCTCACTATAGGCACATTCACTTCAATCTGTCACTATTACTTCAATGCGGATCTCTGGTTTCATTGAAGTGGTTTGCTGGTACAGTGATGTCCACGTTATAATGGTAGTGGAGAAAGATGGAAGAACAGAGTTGCCGATTCTTTGTTTGCCACTGCCATCCATAGAAGGCTACTGATACCGGTATATCTGATGTAATATTAACTGTTCATTCTTGTTTAAAATAATCAATTATATTTATTTCTCAATAAAAAAAAAAATTCCAAAACAAATAGTAATATCTAGTTCCTGAAGGTTGAAACCAGAGAATCAGATAAAGCCAGGAGGAGAAGGATCACGAGAAGAAGAAGGAGAAGAGGAAGAAGAAGAAGAAGAGGAAGAAGAAGAGGAAGAAGAAGAAGAAGAGGAAGAAGAAGAAGAAGAAGAAAATGAGAAGTGGTAGAAGAGGAAGAAGAAGAAAAGTGAGAAGTAATACAAATAGTAATGTCTTGTTCCTGAAGGTTGAAACCAGAAAATCAGATAAAGCCAGGAGGAGAAGGATCACGAGAAGGAGAAGAAGAAGAAGAAGAAGAAAAAAAAATGAGAAGTGGTAGAAGAGGAAGAGGAAGAAGAAGAAAAGGAAGAAGAAGAAAAGGAAAAAGATGAAAATGAGAAGTGGTAGAAGAGGAAGAAGAAGAAAAGTGAGAAGTGGTAGGATAGGAAGAAGAAGAAGAAAAGTGAGAAGTGAGGAGAAGAAGAAGAAGAAGAAGAAGAAGAAAAAAGGATAAAGAATCTGTGCACCAAACCACAGCAGTACCGTTCGTTTACTATTGTCATTTCCTCAAAATAAATTACCAGCACTATTGCTTCACGAATTACTGTCATTGACAATAACTGTATTTTATTGTCATACTGAGACTTAACATTAGGCTATAAAATGGCATAGAATATGAAATAATTAAACGAGCCTTGCGAGTCCTGTTTTTGTACTCTAGTATCAACATTCTTGTATAATAATAATAATAATAATAATAATAATAATAATAGTAATAATAATAAAGATGGCTCTCTGCAGTGAGTATAAGAGGAGACTCAGGAGGCTCTGGTCATCTGAGTTATCTGGTAAGAATAAAGTTGAAGCCACCAACATGCTCGCTGTGCCGGTTCTCACCTACTCTTTTGGAGTGGTTAAGTGGAATCGGAATGAGCTCCAGGACCTGAACAGGGAAACCCGAAAAAGGATGCACATGGAGAGAAGTTTACATCCCCGCTCTTCTGTTGCCCGAATATACCTGCCAAGGCATGAAGGGGGCAGAGGTCTACTTGGTTTGGAGAATCTGCACAACAGGGTGGCCTTACAGTTTGCCTGCAGCATACAAAGATGCTCTGATCCCCTTATGCAGCTGGTTCATGACCATGAAGTTGCAGGGGTTGGGGCCTTCCTATATAAGGCAGCACAGCATGCGGCAGATACCCTTGGTCTCGTTTTTCGCACTGATCGGGAGGAGGAGCATGAGCCTAATCAGCTCAGGGCTAGAATAAAGACTGCTGAGTCCAGACTCCTGTTGCAGCAACATAAGGACAAGTCCTTGCATGGTGTTTTCTACAGGCATGTTGAGGAGCAAGGCTTGTCCAAGCCACTGACTTTTGCTTTTCTGAAGTCAGCAGCCCTGAAATCTGAGACTGAGGGTTTCATACTGGCATGTCAAGATGGTGTCATCAACACATTGTCATACCGCAGCAGAGTAATGCACATGGATGTTCCTGATATCAGTTGCAGGGTGTGTCATAGAGCACCAGAGACGATCATGCACATCCTGTCTTCTTGTTCTGTGCATGCAACTGCAGGCTACATCCATCGACATAATGCTGCTCTGCGAGTTCTCTATTACCATCTTAGACACTCATATGGTATCGACAAAACACCAGTGCTACCTTATGCCCCAGGGGAGATTGAATCTGTTGTGGGGAATGAGAGGTGCCGAATTTATTGGAATTACTCATTCTCTACCACCAGGCTTTTAAGAGCCACAAAGCCTGATGTTGTCCTCCTTGACATCACTTCGAAGACAATGTATGTCATTGAGTTTTCAGCACCAGCTGAGGGTAACATTGTCACCAAAGAGGAGGAAAAACAGACGAAATATCATGACCTACTAATGGAGCTGCGCAGGCTAAACCCAGGCTACTCTGTGAGAATGGTGGTGTTGATTGTAGGTGTACTGGGAGGCATGAGACCTTCATTTTTGGCCAACCTTAGAACGATTCCAGCCTGTGAGAGACCTGCTGCTGTGCTTGCAGGTCAGATGCAGAAGGCTGTCATTCTTGGTTCATTACGTCTACTCAGAGCAAACGATTTAATGGTAACGGACCCAGTATGATTGTTTACCACATGGACATGTGGAGCACTCACTCTGGAAAAATCGCTTGTCACTCTTCCTTGGGGGTCGGAGCCCAGGGAAATGGTGGTCAAGCAAAACCTCAAATAATAATAATAATAATAATTATTATTATTATTATTATTATTATTAACATTCTTGTAGTAGCAATGAATTCAAATAGTCAGCATTGTTTGAGTATTCAATTAAATCTTCATAACAAACTTATTCAATATCAAACTTAAGAACTGATTATTCTACTTACATAGCGATAAAAACGAGAAAATCTGGGATTTCAGCGATCATTACCTGCAAAAAATAGTTTCATTTTAATTCATTCACTTTATACACACATTATTATTCAAGCGAATCAAAACATAACAATACATGGATGTGATTGAATAAAATACAATTACAATAAAGGAAGTAGAAGAGGTAACTTAAGAGCTTTAGTGCAATTTTTATTTTATTGGTATTACACAACTTTCAGAAAAGTACCTCAGGCCTACGGTAACCGTCCACTGGTTAGGGTAACCGTATTCAACCGATCCGTTCGGCCGTTGGATCGGACAAATCTGCCGGCCGTTAATTTGGCCGAATACGGTCGTCTTCCATTGGAACCGTTTTCGTCAGTCTAGTTCAGTACTGTAGATGGCTGGTTGCCAGAAAGTGAAGTGGCAAGCTAGTTAGTAAAGAAAGTCATTCTTCTGTGTGTGTTTACTCATAAAGATATTAAAAAAATATTTATAAAACAGAACAAGTTCAAAAAACAAAAACAGACAAGACTGTGAAACAATTTTGAGGTTAGGATGATGTTGTCTCAGCTCGACTTCGGACGGATAGAGCCGGAAAATCCCATTCAATTCGGATCGAAAACTTGATCGGCCGGAGATGGCCGTGCACGGACGTATGAACCTGATGCAATGGACGAACATCTATAACTTTCTTTGTTGGGGGATCGTCAGGACGAGTTCGGTAGTTTTCAGCCGATGATAGCTCGAAAAAATCGGTTCCAGTGGACGGCCCACCCAAAGCCCAAAACGGTTCCAATATTCTGATTTTTAAATTCAAAATTTAAAAAAGGGAGAAATTTGAGCACTTCTAACTATGCTATCCCTTATAATAGGAGGGCATAAAACGAAACTTTCAAGTCATATCAAAGTACCATAGAGAAACAATAGCGTAAGTAGATATCCCATGGTATAGGGAGTTTATTTCGTAACTTTTACTGTTATCTCAAGCCGATTATTGTCGATTTTTACTGTTTTGTTGGGGTGAGAGTGTATGAACGGCACAATATGAGAGACGACTACCAGTGTCATACAACTTCAAGGGAAAGAACTACGTGAACTATCGGCTTGAGATAACAGTAAAAGTTGCGACATAAACTCCCTATACCATGGGATATCTACTTACGCTAAAGTTTCTCTATGATAGTACTGAGCATAGGAGTAAACATCTCACCAAAATCAGTGAGAGAGGGTGAAAGAAAGATGTAGATTGATTGATTGATTGATTACTTTATTTATGTAGATTACAATATATACTGGCTTATACACTTATATACAATAGCTCACAATACAGCAAAATTATAGATGAATTTACATAATATAGACTAAGAAAATAATTATTGAACTGTATATGATATGAAAAAGCAAGAGATTGATTGATTGATTGAGTACTTTATTTATGTAGATTACAATATATACTGGCTTATACACTTGTATACAATAGCTTACAATACAGCAAAGTTATAGATGAATTTACATAATATAGACTAGGAAAATAACTATTGAACTGTATATTATATGAAAAAGCAATTTGTAATATAATAACTATAGATAATAATCATATTGTTATGCATCTACATAAATTGGCGGAGCTTTGGACATATCAATGTCCATTCTTTGGGAAGAATATTAAAAATATCCTCCCCACTAACTCTCTACCAAAACGTTAATTTCGTTATTTAAACTAAGGATTTATCTATTAATGGAAATATTGTAAAAGTTTTAATCAATATGAATATTGAAGAGAAAAAAACAGAAAATTGATAAAGTAAAAAAATTATATAGGTAGATAAGATCAAATAATTGATTAATAAAATGAAGTAGGCTGAAAGTAGATCAGGGTTATCAAATTTCAGTAATATACAGCAGTATGCAGTGGATAATTGAAATAACGTGAGTTTATATAATATATATATATACAATTCGTTCTATAACATGGTTTAAAGGTTTATATTGGTGGAATGGGTGAGGGATGGTTGTCATGTGATCGTTCTAGGGCCGGACAGTTTCAGTCATTTGTTCCAAAATATGTTTTTTTAAAGTCAGGTTGAAGCTCGCTCGGCTCTCGATAGACCTGATAGAAACAGGAAGTGTATTCCATGCACGACAGGCACTGACTAAGAAGGATTTTGTGAAAATAGTAGTTCGATGATTGGGTATCCTTAAAGTACTTTCTCCGGTTCTAGTATGTGAAGCATCTATCCTCCTACCTTCAGAGACAAATTTGAAATCATCTTTAAAATAGTTCGGATTACCGTATTTCAAGATATCTCTAACAAGCTTGACTATTCGAAAAAGCCTCTGATCGGGAAGCTTCAATGTTGAACTAGCAATGTGGGCTGGGGTGATATGATCATGGCGTTGGAGAGAGTAGACGAAACGTAGACAATAATTTTGGCAACGCTGTAGTTTATCATTCAGAGTGACTTGCATATCATTAAGAACAGAATTACAATACATTAAATGTGGGAAGATGAGAGATTGAACCAATAATAATTTAATGTTTCTAGGGAGGATATCGTGCATTTTCTTCAATGCATGCATGGCTGAGAATACCTTTTTACAAGTTTTGTTCACTTGTTCTGACCAGTCAAGAGTATTATTCATAATAATGCCTAAATTTTTAACTGAGCTACAGTAAGGAATGTCATTACCGTCTACACTAACTTTGTGAATCGATTCAAGGTCAATATTGTTTATAAGACGAGAATATCCAATTATAATGGGTTGTGTTTTGATGGGATTAAGCTTAAGGCCATTTTTCTTTGTCCATTCCACTATCGAATTGATATCCTGATTCATTATTCCAACTGTTTCATTAATTTTTGTTATGGGACAGCTTAAATAGATTTGAAGGTCGTCTGCATAAGTATGGAAACTGGAGAATTTGATAATGGAAGAAAGGTCATTAGCATACAAAGTGAAGAGGAGAGGGCCTAAAATTGAACCTTGTGGTACTCCATGCATAACGTTTTTCCAAGTTGACTTTTTGTCACCGACAGATACACATTGTTCCCTACCTAATAGATAGGATTTAAACCAAACTAACGAGTTGTGACTGAAACCAAGAATAGCCAACTTATTCAGAAGGACTGTATGATCAACAGTATCGAATGCTTTAGAAAAATCAAATAGGGTGAGGATGGTGCATTTTCTTTGGTCCATAGCTAACCTTATATCATCAGTGACACGAAGCAGAGCTGTCTCAGTTGAATGGAATTTTCTAAAGCCTGATTGAAAGTTATGAAGCTTACTATTGTTGTCTAGAAATTTTACAACTTGAGCATGAATGAGTCTTTCTAGCACTTTGGACAATGCAGGTAAAATACTGATTGGTCTAAAATCCTCAACTTTATTGGGTGATGGAACTTTATTTAGAGGGCGAACCAGAGCAAACTTCCAGTTTTCAGGGAAAATGCCTTCTTCAAGTGACTTGTTGAAAATGTATGTAATGGTTGGTAAAACAGCAAATAACATCTTCTTGATAAATTTAATAGGAATTTTGTCTACACCCGTAGCATTACTATGAATATGTTGAATTGCTCTGAAAGTGTCTTCTTCTGAGATTGGATGGAAATGAAATTGATCAGTGATTGGTAAATCTAAGTTTGTAACCTGCTCTTCAAGATCATCTATATGATTAGCAATGACAACTTCGTCGCGTTGGTTAGAGTGTGAAACGAAATGGTCATTTATATTATTCAATGATAAGTCAATTTGTGGATTCGATTTCTGTTTGCCAAGCCCGAATTCTTTTATTCCCTGCCAAAGTGATTTAGAGTCTTGTCTATTGTTTGTCATAAACGAATTCAAATACCTAATCTTTGAGTTCCGTAATTCCTGTAGTAATACTGTAGAGAGAGGGAGAAAGAGGGAGTGTATGAGAGAAAGGAGGAGTGAGAGCGAAGTCATATCATAGTACTGACTATAAGAGTAAACATCTTTCCAGAATATACTTTGAGTGAGAGAAATAGAGAAAGACAGAGAGAGTGAGTGATGAAGTGTGAGCAAGCAAATAATGTTGCATTGCTATGACGTAATTACTGCTACACTGTGAACCAAACACAAACACAGACCTTCTTTTTCTAATTCTGCATCTTGCTCTCTGATCTACATTTGTATGGAGTACGAATCGTGTGTAAAAAATAAATAAAAACAAAACTTGGGACATGTGGTGCGTTCTAAATAGCAGAGAGATGCAATAAGATTCAATTAAAACTGTCAGCAATTCTTACCACTATAGCATTGAATTGACAAATGAAAGCAGCAACAAAAAATAAAAAGACTATTAACACAATATGATACAATATCATCTCAGCTTGATACAGAATCATCTCAACTTGATACACAACACAATAATTTGATACAAAACTTCCAAACTTTGAATGAATTCTACAACCCATGGGATATCTTCTTATGCTAACTTTTCTCTATTGTATCAGCATAAATGATACAGTATCAACACAATATGAAACAGCAACAATACAATATGATGAAGTATCAAAACAATATGATACAGAACCATCTAAACTTTATACACAACACAATACTATAATTTGATACGAAACTTCCAAACGTTGAATAAATTTTACAAACTATGGGATATCTTCTTATGCTATCTTTTATCTATTGTATTACCATAAATGATACAGTATCAACACACTATGGTACAGTGTCAATACAATAATATGATAAAGTATCAAAACAATATGATACAGAATCTTCTAAACTTGATGCACAACACCATAATTTGATACAAATCTTCCAAAGTTTGAATGAATTCTACAACCCATGGGATATCTTCTTATGCTATCTTTTCTCTATTATATTACCATAAGTGATACAGTATCAACACAATATGATACAGTATCAATACAATATGATGCAGTATCAACACAATATGATACAGAACTATCTGACCTTGATACACAACACCATAATTTGATACATAACTTCCAAACTTTGAATGAATTCTTTAAATCTTAGGATATCTTCTTATGCTATAATCTTTTCTCAATAGTATCACCATAAATTATACAGTATCAATACAATATGATACAGTAACATCTCAATTTGATACACTACAAACCATAGGATATCTTCTTATGCTATCTTTTCTCAATAGTATCACCATAAATGATACCGTATCAACAAAATACGATACAAATCAACACAAAATGATACAGAATCATCTCAATTTGATACACAACACCAGAATTTGCTACAGAACTTCCAAACTTTGAATGAATTCTACAAACCATGGTATATCTTCTTATGTTATCTTTTCTCAATAGTATCACCAAAAATGGTACAGTATCACTATAATATGACTAGTCGTCAGGCTCGCTTCGCTCGCCATATCCGTCTAGCCAGGGTGCTCCGCCCCCTGGACCCCCGACTGGATCGTCCAAGAATGAGATCAGCATTTTCATTTGAGCATTTTTATCATATATGTTAGGACGATCCAGTCGGGGGTCCAGACTAAACGTCTGGCTAAACGGATATGGCGAGCGAAGCTAGCCTGACGGCTAGTAATATAATATTCCCAGTAATAGCTCTGATTGAAGTAGCAGTTCCCAATCAATTTATCCGCGATAAATGCATTTCAATCTTCAACTTGGTGCCAACCTAACAAAGTCAACTCAACTTAATGTCAACGTGACAAAGTTATTAATATTTAGATACCAGTTAACAACTGTTTAGAAGATGTACTCTCTCTAGATTGTAGTTCTATATTAACATATGGTATGGACATTTTTCAATTATAATTAAGAGAATAAGAAGAATATACATGCTAAAAGACGAACTTCAAACCCTTAAAAACTACTCTTAGAGTTAAAATATTGCCAAAAGATTTCTTAGTGCGCCTCTAAAGGGCGCATCAATAAATTGATGTATTCTCTTCTTTTTTGTTTTTGCTATAGTAACGTTTATACTATTGTATTACTTTATGGTTGGCTACCTACTGTAAAATCGACCCAAATACAGACCCTAGAGGTCCATATGGGCGATTATTGAAGTGATTGTAATACTTGTTTTGTTTTTTTCTAATAAATAATTTGAATTGAATTTGAATTTGAAAGGGCCAACTGAACATACCTACCAAATTTGAACATTTTTGGTCCGGTAGATTTCTAGTTCTGCGAGTGAGTGAGTGAGTGAGTCAGTCAGTCAGTGAGTGCCATTTCGCTTTTATATATAGATACAGTATCAATACAATATGATAAAGTATCAACACAATATGATACAGTATCGACACAATATGATACAGTAAGATCTCAATTAGATACTGTAAGATCTCAATTTGATATACAACACCATAATTTGCTACAAAACTTCCAAACTTTGAATGAATTCTACAAACCATTGAATATCTTTTTATGTTATCTTTTCTTATGGTAAAACATGATAAAAGTTGGAAAGGTACACTGGTAAACGCAGAAAAAGAATGAGATAAGGTTTGTAAGTAGGACGCTACCGTAAGCCCAAGCATGGCACAGGGCACAGCAGGTTAAGCGCAATGAACTTGACTGTTAGGATAGGCTTGTGGCTTGTACCGTGGGCGTACTCCACACTACAGGCATGGCAGCTGATAGAAACAGGTTCCTTGCTATCAAAGCCAGAGATGGTTGATGGCACTATCTACCAGAAGAGCAGGTCTTCTTTGATTGCTACTAGCTGCTAAACTACCATCGGCTACTTCCGAGGAGGAGTAGGAGAGGAGGAGGAGGAGGAGGAGAGGAGGAGAGGAGGAGAGGAGGAGGAGGAGGAGGAGAATGAAAAGGAGGTGGTGGATGAAAAGGAAGAGGAAGTGAAAGAATAAGAAGAAGATGAAGGAGAAGGAGGTAGAGAAAATCGAGGAGACGAAAAACGAGGAGACGAAAAACGAGGAGGATGAGGTGAAGAAAGAGAAGGAGAAGAAGTGGATCAATAAGAAAAAGGAGAATAAGAAGATCGAGGAGGCGAAGAACAAGAAGGAGAAAAAGTGGAAGGATAAGAAGAAAAAGGAGGAGGAGAAAACGAGGAGGGAAAAAAGAAGAAGAAGCAGGAGGTGAAAAAGAAGAGGACGAAGAAGAAGAATCTATGGTATAGCTGTGATTCAGTCACCACCAGCAACTACATAGTGTCCTACGGGAAGACCTTAGATTCTACATGTTGATTGCAACAAAAATTCTTCTTCTTATTTCAAACAGGGATTAGGCTATTGCCTGTTCCGACTCACATTCAGCTTGTAATTGGATTAAAAAAATATAATAAAAATCTTTAAATCAATAACATCAATATAATCTAATCTAATATCCTCACTATCATCATAAGCATCACTACAATCAACTGTTTTTATTTTATAATAAATAATGTTCATTGCCATCTTTTTCGTGGCCTGCCTAGGTCTGTTTTGCCTACCGGTTTATACTTGAAAATTCTGAGAGGAAGCCTATCAGCTGACATTCGTTCCACATGCTCTTTCCATTTCTGACGATAAGATGCAACTCTCCCATTCAGGCAGTAGATATTCAGCTCTTTCCGTATATCCTCAAACAAGGAGCCCTCCTCTTCCGAAGCCCTTCTTCCTCAATAATTTCTTCAAATTTTACATGCTTCGGAAATCTTTGTTACTCTTCTAGATGACACTGTTTCTACTGACTTGGCTGAGTGTCATTCTCTTTTCCTTTTCCCATCCACTTTATCCATCTCGTCTTCCCTGACCATCGTTTCTTCTCTTTTCGTCCCAAACATTTCCTTTTATCACGGGTAGACAAGCAGCTCGTAGACAAGAAGCGACAAGCACGGCTCGTAGCTGCAGTGAAAGCAACTCGTATAGGGGAGAAAACCCTACACAAATCCTGTGAGTCCAGGCGCAGCAAGGTGGCGGCCCCACCGCTGGACTTAACCTGAACTTAGCGTTCGTACCACGGCCAGGGGATCGAATCAATTACTGACAAACTCACAAACAGCCTCGGAAATAGGACCGGATTGAAGGATCATAAAACAAATTTGCAAAACAAAAACGATTTGGGATTATGGATGTATTGAATTTAGCTACATGGAATGTTAGAGGGTTATCTAATAAGATGTATGAACTGAATGACTGTCTTGCGAAGCAGAAAGTTGACATAGCAGTGATTACAGAGACAAAGAAAAAGATGCAGGGAACAATAGATTTGAATAATTATTGGATGGTCTACAAGGGAGTCCCTCAGAATCAACGAGCCAGTGCAGGAGTTGCAATAATGGCGAATAAAAAATGGAACAAAAATTGTCCAGTAAAATTTTCTTATATCGACCTTAGTTCTCGAAATACATAGATTTTCCGATATTTTTGAAAAACGTCATTCACTAGAAAAATATCAGTCGAAATCTAAAAGGATATGGTTGGAAAGAGGAGGAAATTTCCAATAAGATTGATAAAATTTGTTCCTCTGACATTTTAGAACTTTTAATGAGCGTTCATACTGTTTGAAATTTGTCTTTGAACTCGACGAATCTACTTTTTTCAACTTTCAGCGCTCATAAAAAGTTCAAAAACGTTAAACAGGAGGGGCAATAATTGAACAATTTGGCAACACAGCTATTTTGCTCGATTCTAAAATCGTTTTATTCAGAGAATGAAGTTCATAGATTAAGAATAATTAAAATTAATCAAGATGATTGAAATTTAGAATTGGAGCACAATATTATTCACAAATATTTTGCTGGAGTTTCAAATCATTTTATTCAGAGAATAAAGTTCATAGATTAGGAATAATTTTATAATATTAATCAGGATGATTGAGATTTAGAATTGGAGCACAATATTATTTACTTTGAAAATAACAAAATTGTCGCTCTAGGGGAAGTAAAAGAGCAAGGCAGTGAGAAGATAAGGTGAAATTAAAAAAAAATGGAGAAAATGAAACAGAGGAATCTAGAAGAGACAGAAACACCGTTGGTGTAAGAGAGAAGGAAGACGAGTGGCATGGATATGAATCACGCCGAAGTGGGTGCTCAAATAGCGATGTAATGGGATGAAAAACGAGCAAGAGAGAGAAGGAAACAGAATAGATAAGGAGAAAGAATAGAATGCAAAAAGTGGAAAACATAGAAACAGAGCGTATCAGAGGTGAGTGCAGTTAGCCAGCGTATCGGTAGAATGGGTGATTCTCTTCCTCCATTTTCGCCAAACTATGTGCAGAAGAAATTAAAGAAGAGAAGAGATGGAGTCAAAGAGCATTAATAGAGAAGACACCAAGATCCACAGAAGAATGAGAATTGATCATTTGATTAACCTAAATGAAAAGTTTATAAAATGAAGGTGAATATTTGACTGTTGAATAAATAAATATTGTTTAGTTTGACTTACAACTTTAAATATTGAAGTTTGACTTTGAATAAATATTTGACTGTTGAGAATGAACGCTTGCAGTTCGCAAGGACTCCAGACAGTAAACGGGAGTGATCCGTGGTCTAGTGGATAGAGTGCTTGCGTAGCAGCATAGAGATCCCGGGTTCAAACCCTCTCAAAACCAAAAGTTTTTTAACCAGATCACTCCCGTGTTATCGGATGGGTACGTTAAACTGTCGGTCCAGGCTGAAGTTATAACAGTCGTAAGGCCCATTGAGGGCTTAAATTATATATTCAGGCGGTGGGACCTTCCCGCAAGGGACTCCCCACCAACAAAAGCCATACAAATTTACTTTACTAGTAAGTAAACAAATTTGATTATTTACTTAAATTAATTGACTGCATGTCGTGTAAAATCCATCAAAAAAGTGTACTTTATCAAATAGTTAAACTCTAGACTAGACTAAAAATTTGATAACTTGATAATAAAATTTGTTGAAAATGCGTTGAAGCTGTGGAAATTCTCTCCATGATTGGAAAATCACAGGTTTATTTTTGTCAAATTTACATTTATGGAAATCTACACTTATGTGAATTTGGCAAAAAATAGAACTGTGCTTCTTCAATTTAATAATAATTTGTCAAACTTAAAGCCGGTTGAATTTTAATCGTGATTAATCCCACAAGAACCAATCAGAGAAGCCGTCTTTTCAAAAAGGTCTTCTCTGATTGGTTCTCGTGAAATTAATCACGGTTAAAATTTACAACCGGGCCTTACCTATCAATATCAACACTTTTGAAACATAATTAGTGTGTGTCAAAAGACACAAATCTTAATAGTTAAGTTTAGATATTCATATATCGAAAGAACGAGGAAATGTCTACTTTCTTCTGGTTTTTCGATATTCTTCATCCAACTTGGTCCTTTTTTGTAATAACGAAATAAAGTTCACCAATGTCGAGTCAATTCGACTGGAAAAATTGATATTTTCGACATGGAAGTAACTTTTTGTTGCAAAATATAACTGATTGGTGAAAGCGAGAAAGGTTAGAAATTATTGAGATTATTTTTCCAAAGTTGAAGTCAAAAGTATGTCAAAGTATCAAATCAAGTTCATTTTCACACAATCTACATGATATAATATAATAAGAATTAATATTAACTGTTCAATGGAAATAAAAATTACCACTAGCAAAAGCATGAAGTCGAAGAGTAGTCGGATGACCGTAATTTGTGTAATTTCAAAGGAAGCAGGAGGTTGCATGTTATTATTTGCATAGTTAAGTCTGGGAATGTATAAGCTATTACTATAACCAACAAATCTATATCACTTAAAGTGAGTAATATTTGAGCTGTAACAGCCATTTATTCAAGAAAAAGCAGTTTTGTAAAATTGCCTGAGCAGCGTTTCATATTCAATCACATATTCCCGTTTCCACCAAGCTCTTCACCGTGCTTAACATGGTGGTAAAATGGTAAAATTGGGTGAGGTTGACTAAGAGTACACTGGAACATATATGATTTCTTTGGCGATAGTTACTATCAATAATAATTTATTTATTTATTTGCCATATATACAAGATTTATACAATTACAAATCCACATAATAATTGGGTACATCATACAGAAATTCAGAATATACTCTATTCTGGAAATAATAAAAATAAATTAGATATAACATAATTGAAATCCCAGTTGTACTCATTTTACCGGCAATAATTGCTAGCAGAGACACGTGTCTGATCGCTAGCAATGAGTTCAGTTCAAATCATTGAAAGTGCAATAATTCAATAATTCCAGTGCAAACTTGCTTGACCATCTTCAAATGTTTCGGCCGAGCTAGGTGAAACCGGGCTTGCAATCAGTGGCTGAAGTAGAAATTTGAGAAAATGAATACACGAATGAAAATCTAAATTTTACACGATCTGGCAACATCATTTGGTCGTCAGGCCAGAGAATAGGTACAGAATGGAAACTGTCAATGAAACGCCTATCTAACCAATGATTTTTACATAACGCAAATACTAGACACGTCATGTGACCTTAGGAAGTTCCAATCCTGGTCTTCTGATTGGCTCATGGCAGTGAATGAGATCAATTGATCCGGATCATTAAAGTGATCCGAACTTCCCATCAATACTATTACAATGCGGCACTTCCTAACAAGATGGCGGATTTTTGCGTCAGGGTACTAGCCAAGTTTCCATACTGTGGTCAGGCGTTCAAAACAGAAATCAAATCTAATATTATTCATTGTCATTAACAATCACATGCATACAATTTGAGATCAAATATTTCATTCACACTGTATACTTTATTAGGAGAACATTATTTTCGCACAAAACCCTAACCTACCAACTAAAAATCTCATAAAATTTCAACAGGATATCTTTTAGATGTGAGTTTATATCACAGGAAACAAGTCAAAGTTAGCAGTAATAAATCAGAGGAATTTGTTTAAGGTGCACTTGCGAAACACAATGAGAAGGAGAGAAAGTGTGCGGTGAGCGTGAAGAAGACGAGGAGATGGTGGAGGAAAAGAAGAAGAAGAAGAAGGAGTAGGTGGAGGAGATGGTGGAGAAGATGGAGGAATAGGAGGAGGAGGAGGAGAAGGAGGAGGAGAAGAAAGATTCAGAACGTGAACATGTTGATTATAAGAAAGTAATTAATTGGTGGAAACGTTAGCTGTTGTTACGCATGCTACATACAGTATAGTACTGTACTACAAATAAAGTGATATTCAGTGTTAACATTGTTTGAATGAGAATCTTTCTTGATTTTATATATGAATGAGGGCCGATTGCACAGTGTAAGTTTAAGCTAAAGCTTAAACCAAATCTGGATTTTTTTTGGTTTAAACTAAAATTCCGTTTGCACAGTTTAAACTCTGTATTTAGTTTAAATTCTGGGAAGTTTAAACCTCCAAAGCAGGAGGTTTAAACCAAATAATTTGGATTAACTTGACATCTGTCAAGATTTGATGGGGAAACAGCTTATAGTAAATTATTTTTCGACGGTTGTTTTTAATGCTTCTGTAGACGATAATTATTATAAATTTAGTATATAGTGAATCATTATTTGAATGTAAAAATAATTGTAATGGAGGAATCTATAGAAGTTTTTAATGCGATTGATAAAGATGACTTCGAAGAAATTTTGAAGCTGAGAAAAATTGGGCAAAAAAGAAATAATTTGAATTTCTGGGATAGAGAATTTTTTAACGGTTTTGCTTGAGTACAGCAACTGCCAATTAAGTATTTTGATTGAATAAACCATTTGCTAGAAATTAAGACAATTTTTAACAGTGGTCTTCGATTAGAAAACATGTTTTTAATAACACATAAATGAAATATATTGCTTTCAAGAGATTTCTAATAAACGAGGAAGACCGTAGTAGATTCAAGCGTAACAAAATAACTTTTTTATCTTACATTCTAAAATATATTTTCTGGTGCCAACTAAACATAAGTTTTTAAAGAATTTCTTGATCGCTTTTCACTTTTATAACCGTACAGCTTACAGCTCTGTGGATTTTGAACAAGAACAAGAAAATACTAAAATAGTAGCTACATAACCTCAATTTACTGATGGTTTGTAAACAAATAACAAATTTCCTGTAAAAATCGGCCTTCCTGATATTATAAACAATGACATTCTATTACCAACTTGACGCTAAACTAGTTTAACTTAAACTGGATTAGTAAATGCACTGAGAAAGCCGATTCAAGTTTAAACTTTCGGATTAACTTAAACTCGATTAACTAAATCGAGATTAGAAATCTATACTGTGCAAACGGCCCTAAGAATATTATTGCTGATAGATCAACGTGAATTTTACTAGACAATCTTTCTCAGTAGGCCAAATCAAAAGCTGTAATTCACCCCGAAGACCTGTGCTACTGCAAATATTGACAACAGGGTAAACAGCTTGATGGAAATTTGATGATCTCAGTAATTTCCCCCTGTAGACTGGCTGGCCGCTATGGCTTTGTATGAAATGAGCGCAGCTATTGCAATTAGGAGGTACTGTGTTCGATTCCGGGGCTGACAAATAATTTTTGAATAGTAGCGCTCATCGAATTTCCACCTAGCTGCTTACCCTGTTGTCAATTTCTGCAGTAGCAGAAGTCTTCGGGGTGAATTACAGCATTTAATTTGGATTTTTGTTTAATAATAATAGTTAATTCATTAACATTTGAATAATTGCAATATCTCAGTAATTTCCACCTGCAGACTGGCTGGCCGCTATGGCTGTGTATAAAATGAGCTCTGCTATCCAGAGATTGTCAGTTTGTTGTGAGGGTAAGCATTCCTGACCGGCAATTAGGAGGTACTGGGTTCGATTCCGGGGCTGACAAATAATTTTTGAATAGTAGCGCTCATCGAATTTCCATCTAGCTGTTTACCCTGTTGTCAATATTTACAGTAGCAGAAATCTTCGGGGTGAATTACAGCATTTAATTAGGATTTTCGTTTAATAATAATAATTGCCCATTTCATATTATCAACGTCTTCTACAGTGAATCACAGATATAACTTTGATCTAATATTAATTGTTGATTATAAAAATAATCAATTCCCTCTCAAATAAATTTTGTAATAGGGGTATTCACAATGTTGTTTTAGCCAGCTAAAGTGCTATTTGATAACTCTGGATTGTAAACGCCCCATCTAAAACCATCTGCTATTAGCTAACTGCAGTAGCGATCCAAGCGGATAATTTGTCTAACTCAAAGTTTATTATATCTCAAAAGTAAGATTATAAACATGACTACCGTTTTAACAGAGATTGCTACAGTTAGTGGACTCAAACCTACGCTATCTGCTATCTCGTCTGTTAATTTTTACTTTCCTTGACCTATTACCATAGGTAAGGAAAGTATTGCTTTCCAAAAAAATTTAAGGTACCCTAATTTCATGTTTTCTACACGTTTCAAGGTCCCCTGAGTCCAAAAACATGATTTTTGGGTGTTGGTCTGTGTGTGTGTGTATGTGTGTATGTCTGTGAACACGATAACTCCATTCCTAATTAACCGATTGACTTGAAATTTTAAACTTAAGGTCCTTATACCATGAGGATCCGACAATAAGAAATTCAATAAAATTCAATTCAAAATGGCGGATAATGGCTAAAAAACATTGTTTTTCACGGTTTTCTCGAAAACGGCTCTAACGATTTTCTTCAAATTTATACCCTAGATAGCTATTTATAAGCCCTATCAACTGACATGAGTCTCATTTCTGGGAAAATTGCAGGAGCTCCGTAATATTCATGAGAATTATGAATTCTGTTAAATTCCTATCACGATTTTCTCAAAAATGACTTGAGCGATTTTTTTCAAATTCATACCCTGTATGGTTATATATCAGCTATATTAACTGGCATGAGTCTCCTCCCTGAGAAACTAACAGGGGGTCTACCCTATCCTTGAGAAATTTCCTTTGTAACCTCCTTCTCTTGCTTGAGGTAGGTGGGTAGAGCAGTTTAATCAAAATAACATTTTATTTGTAGAACAGCTGTTTTGACAACTTTTAAAAAATCCTCAAATTTCATAATTCAAACAAAGGAAAATGTACTCTGAAAACAATAACAATAGTATAATCGTAGTTTTAATTAGTTATTTGTATATCTAGAGTGAAAAGTGCTGTTTTTTCTCCCTGAGGGAAAAGTTTGAAGCCCGAGGCGAAGCCGAGGGCAACAATTTTCCTGAGGGAGAAAAAACATATTCACTCGTGATATACACAACATTTTTCCTCCACCTAAATTTTTATAAAAACTGCTAATAAAATAATTTTTAAAAACGTATGTGACCAAACAATGTGTTACAACATAATTTAAAAAGTAAACAGAAACAGCTGGCTTGTAATCACAGTTCTCCTCCGACAGCACTATCTGTCGGCTAAAGTTGTAACAACAATGACAGCCAAAACTACAGCTATTATGAAGTTCCCGTTTCAAATTTGATTAGTTAATAAGTAATATTCGTTGGCTGATATTTTGAATAACATGGAATAAAAGAAAAAAATATATACATTTTTTTAGTATAGTGATATGAAGTTTGTAATAATAATTTCAGCATACAAACATAAATTTTATATATCGATCAAATGTCTGGTTGAAGTATTGAATTTAGTTGGTTTAATGACTACTCTATATGCTTCCTCATCTGAGCTTAGACCTTCTGACCTATTCCAAATGTACGTTTTTAAAATAGAGATGCTTCCCATGTTATTTAAATGGAGTCACTTTTACTCCCTAGGGAGTTTTTCTGTTTTTTAGTACCGAGAGCGAAAAAGTGACACTTTAGTATCATGTTTCAGGGAGTAAAGTAAGTACTTTTGACAGTAGGTGGAGGAAAAAAAATTATTAAGCCGCCAATCGGCATAATGTTATTCCCCTAGATTATACTCGTTTAAGAATGAGGCTTATAGATCAATGAGCAAGGAAAGTTGTGTGAGTGTACCACACCAGATTTTTTTCTAACGTACCACTATAATAGCATTGAGTTAGCAAATAGCTGGAGTTAGCGAATAGCTCGACTAAGCCAGCTAACTCCAACATTGTGAATACCCCTAGTATATTAATAAATTTTCATAGTTGAAATGATATTTTGGTATTTCATTACATTTCTTCATAGTCACAACTAGGAAAAGATAGATCTATCTGCTGTGTCTAATAACAGACAAGGATAGCAAACCAATGTTTAATCAGGTGCTAACTTTATAACGTGGAGCTCACTCCAGAAAAGAGTCTGCGGTAAAGACGTGGTCATATCTTTGGTGAGATTTAATTCAAATTGTCAGCATCGGTTGAAAGGGAAGCATATAGATTTTCCTCACAAAGTGTTCTGACAGTTTAAAGTGAATCTAAGTATACTGTGAAACCGTTAGTTGGACGGTGACTTCTCCAAGAGTCGGCTCTTTCTCCTCTTTCCATCCTTATTCCTCTTCACTCCTTCTTCCTTTTTCCATCCTTCTTCCTCATCCCATCCTTCTTCCTCTTCCCATCCTTCTTCCTCTTTCACTCCTTCCTCTTTCCATTCTTCTTTCTCTATCCATCCTTCTACCTCTTCCCTCCTTCTTCCTCACTCCACCCTTCTTCCTCATCACTCCTTCATATTTCCATCCTTCTTCCTCTCCACTCCTTCATACTCCCATCCATCTTCCTCTTCACTCCTTCTTCATTCCATCTTTCTATCCTTCTTCTTCTCTTTCTCCTTCCCCATCTTTTCCCTCCTTCTTCCTCATCCCATCATTCTTCCTCTTCACTCCTTCCTATTTCCCTCCTTCTTTCTCTTTCCATCCTTCCCTCCTTCTTCCTCTTTACCGGACCAGACATCCTTTGTCCTTTGCTGTACACCCACACACCTGAAAACCACCTGAGACCCAGTGACCCAATTTGACACCCGATTAGGTTTTGTTTATTTTTGAGTCTAGTTGTCGGTTGTTTGGTTTGCGGTGTGGAGGTTCCATTTATCATTATTTTCTCAATCATTATTGTGGTGAAGGAGTACTTGAATGTGATCAGAACTGTTATAAATAGTGAGATGAAGTCAATGGAAAAGATAGGACTACAGGATTGCCAAGTCTCCTTATTTCCACCGTCTTCTGTGGTAGATAGCATGAATCAAGTTATCTCAGTATAGCTGATATAATATTAATTGTTGTTTAACGTTGAAAGAAATAAAATATTAACTGTTTTTGTGTTAAAATTGTTCTCAATAACACCCACCAAACCATTAGCTCTCTCTCTCTCTCTTTATACAGAGTGTCCCATCATGGCTGTAACAGCCGTTGACCATAGATTTTACTCGACATTTCTGACAAAAAAGGTTCAGTGAACTTTATTCCTATCGACCTTAGTACTCGAGATGAATAGATTTTTTTCAGAATATGCCTACTTCCGGTCATTAAATACTCAATAACTCGAAAACTACTGGTCGAATTTCAATTTCAAGGATATTGTTGGAAAGAGAAAAACATTTCAAACAAGATTAATGTAATTTTATTTTTTGTTAGATATTTTGTAGTTTTTTATTAGGGCTTAAACTTGAAAAAATGCCATTCTTGAAATTCAAAGTCAATTTTCAAACCGTTTTTCTCCGGGTAATTATAGTGGTTTCAAAAATTTCTCAATTTCATAAGCTTTCGAATGAGTAAGTGACCAACCTTAGTGACTAATGAGTAAGTGACTAACCTTTTCATAAATTCGAAAAGGTAAGTTCCATGATAAAGTGTTCAAAACTGCTAATATCTGGAATAAAGACCTTCAAAATGAGGAAATTCACAAACAGCTGAAATGAGGTATAACAGCTGAAGACCATAGATTCTACATGAAATTTGTAACAAAAAGTCAAGTAAAGTTGTCTTATATCGACGTTATTTTCGAGATTTATCGATTTTTCGATATTTTAGAAAAACGTCAATAACTAGAAAACTATTGGTCAAAATCTAAATCGAAGGATATGATTGGAAACAGGAAGAAATTTCCAATAATATCCATATAATTTGTTTCTTTGACATTTTTCAGAATTCTATGTACACTTGAAGATGGAAAAAGCTCATTCGTAAAGTTCAAGGTGAATTTCAAACAGTATGAAGTTTGAACGCTCATAAAAAGTTAAAAACCGTCAATCAAACAAAACATTATCTAAATCTAATTGGAAATTTCTTCCTCTTTCTAACCATACCCTTAGAATTAGATTTCGACTGATAGTTTTCTAGTTATTGACGTTTTTCAACACTCAAGAGACAAATAATCAAAACACTTGACCGAGATGCAATCATATTACAGAGGAAACAATCAACTATTCCAAGGAACCCTTAAAAAATCTTCCGGTCCAAGTTGTTATTTGGAGTAGACGGGTTTGGAATCCGAGATCTAATACAGAAATAGTTCGTCTCCCTAAATGAAAATATAGCTGCTTTTATTCCTGTTACCACTCTATATGACTAAGCGTCTATTCCGGTTTGCCTCTCTATTATATCTATGTATCTATTGAAAGATGCATTTCAACCTGTCAGCATTACTTATGTATAACATCCAGACTTCGCATTCAAACAATGCTGTCACAAAGAATTGAATCCAGTTCCAGTCGAAAATATCTTCAGTCAGTCTTCTCCCGAAAACTCTCCACAGCATTTCAACACTACTATAGTAAAGATGAAGTTTGTAGCTTACTAAAAAAATGTTTAGGGTTTGGGATACTAACTTGAATGAAAACGATTGAATAGTGTTTATTCCACATTGAAAGATGAAAAGAAAGAATGCATTGTAATTTTTTAAAAGAGTTCAATAATTACCACCTACAAGTTACTACTACTGTAGTAAAGATGAAGTTTGTTGCTTACTGAAAAAATGTTTTGGGTTTGGAATACTTGGAAGAATTAAAAATTAAATAGTGTTTATTCCACTTTGAAAGATGAAAAAAAGAATGCATTGGATTGTTTATAAGAGTACAATAATTACCACCGACAAGTTACTTAATGGAATTTATCAGGAAAAATCGAAAGATAAATAAAAATATAAATCTCAGTACCCTT
Source organism: Nilaparvata lugens (assembly GCF_014356525.2). Classification (NCBI taxonomy): domain Eukaryota; kingdom Metazoa; phylum Arthropoda; class Insecta; order Hemiptera; family Delphacidae; genus Nilaparvata; species Nilaparvata lugens. The sequence continues at coordinate 14,764,577 of NC_052515.1, forward strand.
TTAAATTATTTTGTCACAAGTTTCGGACATTAATGATATTTTCAAGACTTGAAAGACTATTTTTCAAGACTTGAAAATGGCATTAATGTCCGAAACAAGTGACAAAATAATTTAAAAGGGTACCGTACTGAGATTTATATTTTATTCATATTAAAAGTAGCCCTACAGAAGAAAGACAAAATCGAAAAATTTAAACAAAAAATTTGAAAATATTTTTAAAAATCCAACCTTTTCCAAAGGGATGATAAAATTAACTCTGACTTTTTTCCATACATTTTTGTTCATTGGAGAGAATTTATATCAGAGTACACTCATAAAGAAGCGTACAGATATACGCGCCGCGAACATGAGCAATTCTCTTTTAATCAGCTGAAGCCAAGCTTTTTATATCTGTATCTTACCGTTTCTGTAAAAATACAGATATAGTCAGCTGATAAGAGTGAATTGCTCATGTTCACGGCGCGTATATCTGTATGCACGTTAAGATTAGCATTTTTGAAAATTGGTCTTCACGATAAATTTGAATGTAGAAATAGTTCAATAGAAACCCAAACAAATAGAAATTAAAAACATCTCCTTCATACTGCAGTTCTGTTGGTCTTATTTTGGGAACGTAACTTTTTTAGTCTGATACTCAGTTTTTAAGGAAGAACGACACCTATTAATAGATACGGAAGAAAGGAAATTAGAAATTTTACAACTATATTATATTTAAAACTACGAAATAGAATCTCAAACGTCTGATCTATCATTTATCTCCCGACTGAAACTTTTTTTAGTTTTTCTTGTTCTTCTACTGTCTTATTCTTCTTCTTGATCCTCTACTGTCTTCTTCTTCTTCTTCTTCATCATCTTCTTCTCCTTCTTCTTCTTTTTCTTCAACTCCTACTTCTCTCCTAGACTCTTCTTTTTGTCTCTTGTGCTTCTTCCTCTTCTCTAACTTCTTATTCTCCTTCTCTTCTTACTTCATCTTCTTCTCCTACTATCTTCTTCTTCTTCTTATTTATTTATTTATTTGTTGATACAATTAAAAATCGTATGGCATAGCCCAAAACTATTCTTCTTCTTCTTCCTCTTCTTCTTCTCTTCTTCTTCTTCTTCATTCTCACTGCGTTGCGTGAACTAATGTTCGTAATGGAGACTAGGAACCAATCACAAGCGAGTTCTGAATTAGGCTTTCTTTCTCACTAACACCTCTATACTCCGCCCACTCTCTTCTAATTGGTCGACAGTTGTACAACTCCCAATTTCGCCACCAGATGGCAGCTGTTGCTGGGTGAAGAATGATTGTACATCATATAAACTGTAATTTTCTAAGAAACTCTTCCAAAATTAAGACTGTGGACAGCTTTATACACTCTCAAACATGTTTCAATAGTTACTACTTCCTTTAAAATACCCTCACCCCACACTCATTATTATTCATAAATCAAATCGAATTCACTGTCATACTGTAGTTGTAGTTCATGGGTCGTTCGTAAGAAAGATCTAAACTCTGCAAACAAAAATATAGGCCTACAAGGTGCCCCACGAAAGGTATACCGTAACAGCCGAAGAACATAGATTCTACATTAAACAAAGAGTGAAATTACTTTGGTATTAAAATTTTCCTAACAAGTTTATAATGATTCGAAAGCTGATGAAATGGCGAAGTTTTCACATAGTTGAAAATATACTGTAAACCTGAGAATAAATCGAGAAAAAGAACATAGATTCTACATTAAACAAAGAGTAGGCCCTAGAATTATTTTGGTATTAAAATTTTCCTAACCAGTATATAGATGTATTTATTTATCTATTTATTCATTTATTGTACAAAATACTACAATCATAATAATTATAATCATGACCTTGGAGGAAAAACTAGGCTGAGCCTGTACTATTCCTCTCCAAAAATTTTGATAAAATGTTAATGTTGTCCAAAAGTTGAGATTATGATATCACACACTGACTGCTTCGTCACTTGATTTTTGGTCCAGGATAATGATTTGAAGATTCTGAATTTTGAAGGTTGACATAATACTTTGAATGTATCACAATGAATAAAAAACTTGAGAAATATACTGATCCAAAAGCTTATAAAATGGCGAAGTTTTCCTATTATTGAAAATATATTGTTACCCTGAAAATAAATCCCGAAAAACTGTTTGAAATTTTGCTTTGAGCTCGACGAATGTACATTGTTCAACTTAGAGTGCTCATTTAAAAGCTCAAAAATGTCAAACAAAGGTACAAATTGTATGAATCTTATTGGAAATTTATTTCTCTTTCCTATCATATCCTCCAAATTAGATTTTGACATAGTTTTCTAGATATTGGCGATTTAATGACGGTAAGTAGGGATATTTCAAAACTATCGAAGAATAATTTTAAATGATAGTTTTCTAGATATTGACGATTTAATGAAGGCAAGTGGGCCTATTTCAAAACTATCAATAGATCTCGAAAACTAAGGACGATATAAGAAAATTTTACTGGACATTTTTTGTTGCAAATTTAATGTAGATTCCATTATATTCGGCTGTTACACCTGTATAGCCAGATTTTCTTTAAAATGTCCGCTTTAATATTGATTGTAACAATCTGAATGATTGTATAAATAAATTGTGAAGTTAGTTTTTAGAAAATTGCGAAGTGTTTTCCTATCAATAGATTGTTTGAAATGCTGACAGTTTGAGATGAGTCTCACTCTAATAGGCACTAACTGTTGCATCTTGGGCACACTTCAAATCTCCCATGTTGACTCTGGAGATGCAATGTTTACTTAACATCTCTCTCTCACTCTCTCTGAGAGAACGAGAGAGAGAGAATGTGTGTGATAAGGAGTAGTGCTTTTAAACGCTGGCCCAAAAACCTAGATTGAAAGTCTATTGTAAAGCATTTACGAGGGAGGATGGTTTCAATAGCCGGACTTGGAGTACTTAAAATTGCGGTAATGTACCACCCCTTCACACTCACTCTCTCTCACTCTATCACACTCTCTCTGTCTCTATGAGGTCGATAAGGGCTCAAGGCACTTATAGAGCTTTCAGTAACCCAACCGTTACACTACAGTTTACCGTGTTTTTCTCGGTATAAAAACGCTCTATTGGTTTTAGCTGTTGCACAATATTGATAAAGACAGCTTCTCGTGGAAAAACAACAAAACTAAAGTATGAGTAATGTATGATAGTACGGGAAGTAAATGTGGACAGTAATCTAGATTTATACTGCACTACAGTGGAAGGTTTTTTAATATATAGTCAGCGATTTTTTTAGTAGATAAGACGTGATAGAGAATTTTTCATATTGATATGGTGACTATGTGACTATTTAATGGTTGTAGTGGTAATTTGGTTTCAAAAATCATTTATATTGTTCTATTTTGGGTAGTATAGTACTATGGTGAGGTCCACGTTATAATGGCAGTGTCCGATTAGCGATGGTATTGATATCCTTGTCTATCATTCAACAAAGCGGATAGCGCTATCTCAACAGAAAAAATAGGTCTCTAAAAACATGGGCTGAAAAAACCGTAACTGAAGCAAAAAACTTTCTTCAAAAGGTAAAAATATAATTTCAATCTGTATTATTCAACATTCATTCCAATTATGTTACCCAGTTCAATAATTAGCCCCACCTTTAATTACTTTATAGTGGAGGTGATGATGTGTTGATTAAAAGTGAATTGCTCATGTTCGCGGCGCGTAAATCTGTACGCACCTATAGATATCTCATATTGAAAAATAACTTAAAGACGTTTCATATACTAAGAAAAACTAAAAATAGAGTTTTAAAGATACGAGTCAGATGGTCGAAAAACGCACGTTTCGTCAACAAATCCATAACGGAGATCGTCAATGAAAAGCTACTAAGATCTTGGAATAACAAAGGGTTGTTAAAAATTTATAGCCACTGCCCAACTATCAAAATGTCGTCCAAAGCGACAGAATAAGAAACACTTTTGTTTTCACTCCGTTCCAGAGCTTAGTTAGAAGAAGTTCTATTATTTGATGAGTAGTCTACCCGATCAATAAAACCAGGCTCTCAATATATAGGCCAGTATATAAATGTATCTATAAATGTGTACACAAAATATAGAATGGTATGTATACATAATATATATAACAATGGCGCTACCCTATCGAGTTGGACTGGACGACCCACTTTATTTGAGAAGATGGGCAATTATTAAATAATTGAATCAGCTTGGTTTCAATCTATTATCACACAGCTACCAACTGTATAACATATAAACTATCTATATATATAAAAGCGAAATGGCACTCACTCACTGACTGACTGACTGACTCACTCACTCACTCACTCACTCGCATAACTAAAAATCTACCGGACCAAAAACGTTCAAATTTGGTAGGTATGTTCAGTTGGCCCTTCAGAGGCGCACTAAGAAATCTTTTGGCAATATTTTAACTCTAGGGGTTGTTTTTAAGGATTTAAAGTTCGTCTTTTAGCATGTATATTCTTCTTCTCCCAATCTCTTAATTATAATTGAAATTTCCATATCATATGTTACTATAGAACTATAATCTAGATAGAGTACCTCTCTTCGAAACAGTTGTTAACTGGCAACTAAATTAATAATTTTGTCAGGTTGGCATTAAGTTGAGTTGACTTTGTTAGGTTGGCACCAAGTTGAAGATTTAAATGCATTTATCGCGGAGAAATTGATTGGGCACTGCTACTTCAATCCTGGGAATATTATATTACTAGCAGTCAGGCTCGCTTCGCTCGCCATATCCACAGCCAGCCGTTTAGTCTGGACCCCCGACTGGATTGTCCTAACATATGATAAAAATGCCCAAATGAAAAATGCAGGCGAGCGAAGCGAGCCTGCTGATCTCATTCTTGGACGATCCAGCCGGGGGTCCAGGGGGCGGAGCCCCCTGGCTAGACGGATATGGCGAGCGAAGCGAGCCTGACGGCTAGTGTTTGTATATAGCAGATACTTTGGTGATATTCACTTCAAACTGTCAGTATTGGTTGAGTGGGAAGTGTTGATGTTATCTATGAGGAATGCTGACAGAAGATAGTTTACAGCTGACAATCACAGTTCAGTAACCTATATAATTATTATTATTAATAACAAAGAGAATGTGTAATTAGATTCTAAATTTTTGTTGTTAATAATATTGCTTTTCATTTGTAATAATAGTATTTACTAGACCGGCATGCCCCAACCCCCCAACTAATGGGTCGGGGATTTGAGTGGACACGGTGCAAATTTTGAAAATTGATTTTAATTTACTGACTCCTCAGTATCAATATTGTTCAATTTTAAGGAAGTTATGTTCTATCAACTATTATCAATCAGTAGGTTTTAATACTGTATAGATGTTATTGTTATTCAATCCTTGGAGGGGTGGACGAGAGAAGAGAGTCCGCTTTGTAACTCACTCACTCTTTCACTTTTTACTAATACTCTCTCTCTCTCTCTCTCTCTCTCTCTCTCTCTTTGGTAGAGAGTAAGTGGGAAGGATATTTTGGATATTCTTTCCGAAGAATGGACATTGATATGTCCAAAGCTCCGCCAATTTATGTAGATGCTTAACAATATTATCTATAGTTATTCCAAATTGCTTTTTTACATATCATATACAGTTCAATAATTATTTTCTTAGTCAATATCTCTCACTCCATCTCTCTTCGATCACACACTCCCTCTTCTGCACTCACACAATCTCTCCCTCGTCCTCTCTTCATTGCTCTCAGTCTCTCTACCTCTTCTGCTCTCCTTTCAATCTCTCACACACTCTCTCTCACTCACTCTCTCTCCCTCTCTCTCTCTCTCTCTCTCTCTCTCTCTCTCTCTCTCTCTCTATGTAATTGTGTTGGCCTGGTTGGGTGGTGGAGGGAACCAAACGGTTCCAACCAGGAGAAAAATAAATCAATCAGTCAACTAATCAATCACTTTCTCTCTCTCTCTCTCTCTCTCTCTCTCTCTCTCTCACACACACACTCACTCAAACTCTCTCTCTCGGTCTCTCTCTCACACACACTCACTCTCTCTCTCTCGCTCACTCACACACACTCTCTCTATCAAGATGTTGCTGTAATACTCTCCCTCACAATATTATTTCCTAGTAACCTATTTATCGATTTCATAGACATGTAGGCCTAGTAAACAGCTCTGTGATGAAGGAGGAAGACAGAAATAGTTTACATCAATTCCAACATTTGAAAAATATTCATCTGAAAATTTGGTCTGATATTTGAAAAAAGTTTCAACAGGCTAAAAGTATTGAATCTATTTGTATTATTGATTTATTGCATAACTGAATCTTTATAATAATAGGCTATATTATAATAAATGAATAACATTGGTAGAATATTATACTACACTGGAATTTCGCAATTTATATATTATTCAATCCTCTACCTTATTCATCAATTTCTATTCCATTTTTAAAGGATTTCTTATCAATGTTTAGAATGGAAAAATATTTTATATAAATTATACTCAGTATTTTGCCTCTTCTATTATTGTTTTTCAAAGATCAGACTAATTGAAAAGAGCACCTTCAATAATTACTAAATAAAATTCTGTACTGTACGCATATTATAAAACAGAAAGACACCTGCATAAGAATAATTTCAATAGAATTAAACTGCTTTCTGTACGTATTTGCTTATTCCTATTTGTTTTCCATTGTGTATTGTTCTATGTTCTCATTTTTTCAATGAGCCATGATGTTTCATTGTGAATAGGCCTATCAAGGTTTCACAATAAAAATAATAGACTATTGCTGTATTCGAAGACTCTTGATTACATTAAGGTCCTAAAATACTAAACTATTGTTTAATTTAAATAATTTAATAGTCTCAATGATGTGTTTTCGTTTCAATTACAGCATTACTAAACCCAAATCGGATCTTACACATATTGTGAGAAGCTTGGACTCACTTATCAGTGATAATAAAAAAATTATGGGATACCGTACAGTACAATTAATTCTCAAGTTAATGCACAAAAAATAAGGGTTCTCAGACACAGACAATAATTTATTATGACACAGTCTAGTCTAATTAAAATGAATATGACATCATGTTTGGCCTGATGACATCTTCTCTAGTTCGCCAAATAATTTAGATAGGTCACCGTTTGTAAAACAATAATATGATTATAGTAGCCTAATAAGATTGACAGATAGGGAGTATTGATATTTGGTTTACAGGCTACGTCTGTCGAAAATTCAAATTAACATTTAGGAACTTTCTTTGAGTTACCTACACAACAAACTTCTATGTACAAAATAAAAAAATGCACTTGTTCTAAAGGGAAAGATTTGAAATAAACGTGAGAAGGTTCTAAATAACTTGAACCTACCAAGTTATACTTGGTAAAGTTCATTAGAATCAGAAGATGGTAGCGGTACAACAGGTTTTTGACATGGTGAAAACGCTTAACTATTATTTCAAATTGCAGTATTTATCATCAACTTACCTCTTAAAATTCCATTCTAACTCCTTGTAATGCAGTAAACAAACAGGCAACAGGTCAATCCAAAATGTTGTTGAACACGAAAATAACCTCCAAATCACACTTCACTAACCAAAATACAACACAACCCGTTGATTTTAGTTTATCTTGTACATTTAAAACACGTATTCATTGCTTGGAAACTTTGTAAACACACCGAAGACTAAAATACTGACAACAATAAAATTTGGTTACACGAAACTACACGATATAAACACGGTGAACACAGAACTGAACAAGGAAAATAACAAGAAGTCAAGACATTGCATAGCTCCAGTGATGCCACTTCGAAATTTCCCTTTGTTCTGCTCAAACTGCTTTCTGTCTCTTGAAACTTCAACAGAATTTTATAACATGATAATGGATGTTTCAGATCATGAATTTCATCATGGGAATTATTAAAATCATCATCAACATGAAAAAATATCACTTATCAAAATAAAGCAAGAAATGATAAAAAAACAAATAATAGACCGGTTTGATTCAGTGCGCGCATCCTGTTGATGAACTTTAGAACTATGAGACTACTTCCCGCGGTGTTTGAAACTCAACAATGGATATATGATTAAAACCGGCTTGTTTTTTGTCTAAACAAATAAATTATATTTGTAACAATAAATTGACAAATATATAATAAAATATTCCTGGTTAACAATTATCCATGAATTTTTCAATCAAATGTAGCTTTCAGCTTATTAAAAAAATATTATAATATTAAGTCTTCATCAGTAAGAACTTAGGAATATTTTTCTTGTCTCTTCAAATAAATAATTAAAAACGTTATTACTGATAAAATTAGTAGATTTTGAGGTGGATAAAAAGTTAAAACTGTCAAAAAAGCTCATTTTTTAATCATTTACAACTATAGTTGTGAATTAAAATATTATTAATAATAAATATTGAAGTAGGTTAATAGCTCATGTATTTAGTATTCTGGACTAATGGCTTATACAATTTTTATTTTGTATGGAGTACAAAATTATGTGTAAGCTTATATGATTGCAACCCTTATAATATATTCAGAGAGGTCAATGACGTTTTTACATTCATTTCAAGTTAGAAAAACTAAAAGAGAAGCTATATTTGAAAAATAATGTTATAATTCACACAATGTAGGTATTGTTTTAGAGTATTACAGCGAATTTCACTTGTATGAATGTTTTCTTCCAATGTGATAGAAAATTGCAAAATGATACATTATTTCCAATACAATAGAATATTTTATTATAAATCAATTAATCAATTTTACATTTAAATAACTACGTACCGGTACCTAATTACTCATTACATCACTCACACAAAAATGTTACAGTAGACATTATTATATTTTGCTCTCTAGGTACTTTTTATATGCTACATTTTTACAATAATATTTTTGAAACAATCTTTAGCAATAATTACAATATGACTAGGCTACCACATGTGCAATTTTAGTATTTTAAATATCAAAATTTTGTAGAAACAGTCACAGGCCTTGTATTTGATACATTATAAATTATAACTGATGATGAATTTACACAGGAATATTAAGTAAAGTCAATCATACCTTATATTAGTAATAGGTATCACTAAAACTTAAGTGTCACAAAAGATATCGTAGCAATGGAATTGTCTAATTTTGATTTTTTTATTCTCCGGCAATAAAGAGTATGTATTACCAATAAATTGATAATAAATAATATCACAAATTAATTATATTATCATACTAATGAAATTTTCTAATTTGGATTTCTTTCATTCTCTGGCAATAAAGAATATGTATTACCAATAAATTGATAATAAATATTATCACAAATTATCATACTAATGGAATTTTCTAATTTGGATTTCTTTTATTCTCTGGTAATAAATAATATGTAATACCAATAATTATTGATGATAAATAGTATGAAATTTTCTTTCATTTATATAGCCTATAGCCTATTATGTTATGTATAAATTGCTTTTTAACAATAATAAATCACTTGAATTAGGCTATAATGCATCATCACCCATCAATAATTACCAAATAAATCAATTCCTATTAATGTATTTCTAGACCTTTCCAGAAATAATTTGAAATCTTCATAAGTAAGGATTTTCCAAAATCTCTTATCTTATTTCTAGTTCTTGAAATGAAGACATAAATGTTCTGCCATGAATCAAGTCGATCCTCATTTATGTATTTCTAGTCCTTTCCAGAAATAATCTGGATTCTCCATGATTTTTCAATATTTCTTATCTTATTTCTAGTTCTTGAAATGATGACGAGAATGTTTTGAGATAAATCAAGTCCTTATTTGTGTATTTCTAGACCTTTCCAGAAATTATCTGGATTCTCCATAATTCTTCAATATTTCTTATCTTATTTCTAGTTCTTGAAATGATGACATGAATCAAGACCTCAATTATGTATATCTAGACCTCTCCAGAAATAATCTGGATTATTCATAAGGATTTTTCAACATTTCTTATACTATTTTATTTCCAGTTTTTCTAATAATTTTATTGAAATAGGTAGTTATTATTCACTTGTAAGGCCGTTTACGTGCTACAATTACAATGTTTGACGATTTACTGCCGCAAGTAATCGTTGAACTACTTGGTATCAAACTTTTCGGAATAACTGCCACCGGTGTTCCAGTACTGGATCTCATCAGTTTGACACTGGCAGGTCTATTAGTCAGAGTTAATTTCGGCTTTAAAAATGTTTCCAGTGTTGACCTGTGGCGATTTACTGGTGGAGTGGTCACAACAGATGAATAGATAACTGCAGTGCTTGTACCAGGAGACTGAGCAATTTTACTAGTGACAGAGATGGGAGTAACATGTGTGATACCAGGAGTAACATGAATAATACCAGGAGTAGCATGAGTTATACCAGGAGTAGCATGAATAATACCAGGAGTTACATGAGTGATACCAGGAGTATGAGAAGTACCAGGAGTTACATGAGTGATACCAGGAGTAGCATGAGTAGAACCAGAAATAACATGAGTAATACCAGGAGTTACATGAGTTATACCAGGAGTATGAGAAGTATCAGGAGCTACATGAGTAGTACAACCATGAGTAACATGAGTAGAACCAGAAGTAACATGAGTAATACCAGGAGTTACATGAGTAATACCATGAGTAACATTGGTAGAACCAGAAGTAACATGAGTAATACCAGGAGTATGAGAAGTAACAGGAGCTACTTGGGTAGTACCACATTGAGTAGAACCAGAAGTAACATGAGTAATACCAGGAGTATTGGTAGTATCAGGAGAATCAATTGTATCAGGAGTAAGAATATCACCAGGAGCAATACTCGGAGTATGAGTAACAGGAACAAAGCCAGAAGTATGGATAACAGGAGAAATACTAGGAGTTTTAATAACAGAATTATGAGTGATGGTAGAGTCGATGACACTAACAGGAGTTGATGGTGGAGGAGTTATAGAAAGGGGGTTCTTCTCTCCCTTGATTCCAGCAGAAAAACAAACCCTTGTAGTTACTATTGGAATAGTATTTTTTTGTTTATTTGGATTGAAAGAAGTTGATAATGACTTGGAGTTAGGTCTATTCCCAGCAGAAATAGACACTCTAGGGTTTGAGATCTTGTGACTTGTGATGGTGTTGGGTACTGACAAAGCAGTAGTGTTTCTAGTTGAAGGAATAGATGAAAATGGTTTAGGGTGGAATTTAGAAGTGAGGCACTCATGTGTATTGTTTTCAGATGTAGCCACAATTGGTTTAGCATCATTTTTGGTGGGAATTGGAGATAGAATGGCAGGAGTGGAATTGATTTTAGGATGGTTAATACAAGGAGAACTTGCAGATTTGGCGTTCTGATTGAAGAAAATGCGAGCAGTTGATTCAGGTTTCCGAACAGGTGGCATTGTCATCACCTGAATTTGCAAAATATAGCAAGAAGCAAGTGGAACAGGATCCCATTCTAGATTGAACATAGTGTAGGTTTTGTCCGACAATATGAACCTATTCATCACCTTCTGAGGCGTTACTTGCAGCGACCACAGATCGTCCACCATGGTCACTTTATCAAGGTATTCCCCTATCCTACCCGACCACATGTATATCTTGTCCTCAATCACAACCAAGCTGTGCCCGGTGCGGGGAGGGGGCAAACTGTGATTCAAGGACTCCTCATCGAGCTTCTCCCATTTGCCGGCGACCAGATCGAAGCAGCAGAGCTCTTGTGGTTTGAAGAAGTGGGATTTCCCGAGGATCTCATCCGGAGGTGCCCATCCGCCAAACACAAACATCCTCGACCCAGCGATAGTTGCCGCATGCATGGAGCGTGCAGGGGGTGTGTTCCTGCCCCAAGGCACAATGTACTCGCTCCACGTGTATGTGTTGATATCCAGACTCCACACGTCATCCAGCCGGTAACCATTCATGCCTCCATAGATGATCAGTTTCTCCTCATGCAGATTAGGTTTGTACAAACATGCACTATGCGATTCCCGGCCTACAGGCTGAGCACCATTGGCCACAATCAGACGCCATGTACAGGTGTCATCCGAACCCAAATCCAAGGCGTAGAGATCGTTCAGGTACAAAAAGTGACCGTTTGGGTCAGTCACACCAGCGAACAGGAGTATCAGATGGTTGTTGACCTTTGTGAAGCTATGGCCAACCCTGGCACAAGGTGGAGGTGTGCCAGGAGCCAAGCTTGGGAACATCGGGTCCCATTGCCAAGTTGACAAACTCAGATAGTACAAGTCGTTCAAAAATCTTTTGCTACTCACCATACCACCAAACAGATACATTTTGTTTTCAATCACTGCTGCTCCAAACCCGGCGCGTTCGGGTAGTGATAGTATTGGCACCTTCTTCCATTCTTTGGTTTCCATCTTCAGGATGAACAAGTCACTGAAGAATGTTTTGCCGTCTCCCCCTCCATGGATGATAAGCAGGTTGTCCTTGACCACAGCTCTGTATCCATGGCGGGGGGGTGGCGCCTCTCCTTCTACTTCCACTTTCTCCCATTTCACTTTCAAAGTTGCTGCAACAACACAAAAATTAATTTTTTAATTTTTTCAAGATTTAGAAGTATTATTAACATGTTGTTGCTAAGAAATCTTCAATATGTTTTGTTTGATATTATTACATTTATTTCATTCAAATTTACTTTTTTTCATTGATCTTTTACTCTTATCTTTGTTATGGCTTTAACACTATAATTTACAGTACCATATGTTTTGGTATTATGATATGTTATTGTTATTATGTTATTAATGTGTTTTATTCAGCTATCAAGTTGGTGAAATGTAGTTATTTCTGTACTAGAAAATCATGCAGGCCATTTCAGGCCATAAATTGATAAAACGCAATAGATCCAGAACCAGTCAGTAGGTAACCTGGAACTCACCCCTACACACAGAGTAATAATAATACTATTAATTTTATTGTATAGTGCATTTTAAAGAATAAAGAATTTTGAATTGAATTGATTGTGATCAAATTTTCTGTATCACATCCTACAACAAAACAATG